>NW_026860306.1:0-51479 GCF_026571515.1 Ruditapes philippinarum | reverse complement strand
GCATGTTCAGACTGAAAACAAATTTAGGCATTAAACATGTTACAAAATCATTTCATGTATAAAACATGTTTAAAGAACGCCATTTAGGATTTGTTGTTTTTGTTTTGTTTTGTTTTTTTGGTATGAAGGGAACATTTTTTTTTAAGATTTTTGTACAATCGAATGTAGGTCAGTAACTCGAGTGCCATATTTCAGATAATTTGGTCCATCCATGTTTAAAGGATAGTCCTTTGTATAACGCAAAGTTACTCAAATTTGAAAAGCGGGAACACAGCTTTTAACTCAAATTGGCAACACCATGGTATATCACTTCTCTTCTGAGTATATTTCTGTACTGTTTTTTTTTACCTCAGTGGCACCGCTTTAAGTGTATGAAAATGTCTAATTATCTTTGTTCTATTGTTATGTTCAAGACGAATAGCTGGACGCTCCTTAAATTTAAGAAAATAAGGGGTATTTCTTAAAAGTTAAATACTATTTTTGGAGCGTGCAGGAAATGTATTCATTGATTATTTTATCCAAGCATTAACAATCACTAATGCAGACTGACAGATAGCAATTACATAATACGATTTTTCTATCATTCATTTGTTTGTATTGTTACCCTACACAGGCGTTTGGTGGTCATTGTTTTAATTTGGAGCAAAAGAGAATTTCATGAACATCCAGGCCAATAGTATTCACACTAGCGAATGATTATCCCTTAATGGTCCTTTTTATATAATATTTTAAATTATGGCTAGATGTTCAAGATGGTTGCCATAGCTAGAAATACTTTTTATATACATGTATTCTGATAGGGGTTTACGTAATTGATAATTAGAAAACGTTGTTAAAATAGTTGTGCTAAAAAGGGCCACAATCGCTATGAATTCAAAAAATCAAAAAGCAATTGTTTCATTTTCAGGTAGACAAATCATTATGTTATTCGACACGAATTATAATTTGGTTGCACTTCCCTAAAATTGTTTAAGTCATTACAATCTGATAAATGATATGGCTTTCTCCAGCATAAGGGTTGAAATAAGATTAAAATGACAAAACTTTTCAACAGTATGAATGTGGCATGTTAATTTTTATTTTTATTATTGGTTTGACAACCTAAATCATATTCTTTATCATGTATTACCAGGGCTTTATGAAGTTAAATTTTTTAAACATATACCGATTGATGGTTTTGACACTTATAACATTAAATGTAGATACTTCTCACTGCATGACAGATGGCACTGCGTCTGTGATATAGCTAGGAACTTTCGAAATATTTTATGTGGAACAATTTAAGCGCCTGCTTACATGAATATGAACTCCTCACGTTATAACTGTCTTTATAAAAAATATTTTCGATTAGTTAGCAATTTTAAAGCAAGTTTAAAGCAATTCTGAATTTTTGTTTCAAAAATGCCCACATATTTTAAGCTATTTAGAAAAAGTATAAGAGATTTGTTTTGGTTTTCAATATAAATCTTGAAATTAATAAATTCATGAAAAAATATTTTAATGCATTGAAATTACAATTGTTTTTGGTTTATTTTTGTTAATATGTCTTCTGTTATATGTATGTGAGATATTTCATAGTATCTTGCATTTTAATAAAAAATCTTGTATAATGTTTAGAGCAGCAATATTTCGAATCTTACTTGAAAATATGTGTATTAGAAGAACAAAGTAATGCTAACAAGAACAAGAAAAATAATTATAAACTGTCAGAAAATACATTCTTGCACATTGTATCAAAATTATAAATGGTCATTTTCTGTATTTTAGCTAACTTGAACACCTTTTACGATGATGGAAATATGTTTTGCTTTCCGACGTAATTAAGCTTCTTAAGTATGAACTGTAGGTCCAACGTTACATATTTTTACTAAATTGTTCCATTCTGATACATAGGTCAATCACAGGGGCTCAAAAACATTTAAAATATGTTGATAAATATCTCCCCAAAACTGTATAAGGTACAAATATTTTGTAAGTAGCGACATTTTTTGAACTTAAGATTAAGTAACTAGCGGACAACTACAAAAATGAAATATAATTCCAGTTTGTTGCAAACATATGTAACCGAAGCTAAATGAACACTTAAAAACATTTTAGATCATAAACTAACATTATTTGCATATAGTATTACGTTATAGTCCTTTACATAAACAAACACATAATGGCCCTGTTAACAAAACTGGGCCGCTCCGAGGTTATCTTTTAATATGTTGGAAAATACATTAATGTCTTCTTTAAAATATCTTTGGCCAGAACATAGATATTTGACATGTAGAATTACCTTGTGGAAATCTACAAACGTTATATCTAGAGAGCAAGTCAATACGAACTATCACCGTTAACACTTAAAATCTTATTTTTGAAATACTGCAATGTTAGATGGTGCTTTATGCCAAAACCCTTTGTTTTAACATCGGTATTTGGCATGAAGCACCATCTCTACAAAAGTATGTTAGGATTACAAGCATGCCCGTTGTGTCAAAACTGGATGCAAGCTAGGCAATATATCATTAGTAAACGATGACACAGAAAATACATTTTGGTCCTTTGGTGTTTAATTAAAATTTCTGAATTAGATTAGATATTTACTTGTGACTTTTGACAAGTTGCAGTATGTGTTACTTACTCTCTGTATTTTTACAAAGTTTTTCAGGTTAGAAATTAAGAGCCGTCATTGCCATTTGTTTATTTGGATATCTTCTTACGTTTTATTTGATATGAATAAGCGATATCTTAGATTGTAACATTGAATCAGCATGAGAAATAAAAATTATGATTTACCTATGTATTTCTTATTACTATTTTGATACTTAAATGCACAAAAGAGTATACTGAATCAATTCCTTGTAATGTTACTATAACTGATTTGAATATAAAGTTTATATTTGCCTCAATACGCAAGATAATAAAAGAGTTCTACTTTTTCAATCGAATATCAAACTGCAGGATTATTGTCCAGCAATACAGATGATTGTTTTTAATATCTACCTTATTGTATCTGATCTAGCCAACTTTTGGGGAAAGAATTTTCAAGTGATATAGCAGAAATGATGTTAACAACAGCTTAACGTTGGAAATATTTTGCTGTCTTGACGAAAGCGGATTTTCTATAAAGTCTTATCTGAATAATACCATACAAGAGCGACGTTAAATATAACAAACACAAATCTACCACTAAGTAGGAAAAGCAAGTTCATTAACATTCTATTATAGATCAAATGTAGAGCTGTAGCTCGAAAAGCGAATTCTCTCAATCTAAATCTCATGGTTTGTTGTCTGGTTCAACGTTCGCATAAAAAATGCTCTTTTTTATTACAAATCGAATGTTGAGTTGTAAGACGATTTTCTAGCTCGACAAAAGAAATTTTCAAATATCTAGCTGATTGTTGATTGTGTTGCTCAACATTCACTTTAAGAGAACCTCGATCTCTATTATAGATCGAATGTTGAGTTGAATATCGATTGTCTAGCTAAACATCAGCATTTTTTTAATGTCTAGCTGATTTTCGATTGACTTGCTCAACATTCACTTTGAGATTTGTTTGATTTTTATTATAGATCGAATGTTGAGCTTAATGTCGATTGTCTAGCTCGACATTAGAAATTATCGAATGTCTAGCTGATTGTTGATTGTCAAGCTCAACATTCACTTTAAGGATATTTTGATAATTATTACAAGTCGAATGTTGAGCTGCATGTCGATTGTCTAGCTCGACATAAGAAATTATCGAATGTCTAGCTGATTGTTGATTGTCTAGCTCAACATTCACTTTAAGCATACTTTGATATTTTTTACACGTCGAATGTTGAGCTGAATGTCGATTGTCTAGCTCGGCATAAGATATTATCGAATGTCTAGCTGATTGTTGATTGTCTAGCTCAACATTCACTTTAAGGATACTTTGATAATTATTACAGGTCGAATGTTGAGCTGAATGTTGATTGTCTAGCTCGACATAAGAAATTTTCGAATGTGTAGCTGATTGTTGATTGTCTAGCTAAACATTGATTTTAAAAATACTTTGATTATTATAACAAGTCGAATGTTGAGCTGAATGCCGATTGTCTAGCTCGACATAAGAAATTATCGAATGTCTAGCTGATCGTTGATTGTTTAGCTCAACATTCACTTTAAGAAAACCTCGATCATTATTATAGATCGAATGTTGAGCTGAATGTCGATTGTCTAGCTCGACATATGAAATTTCTGAATGTCTAGCTGATTATCGATTGTCTAGCTCAACATTCACTTTGAAAATTCTTTGATTTTTATTATAGATCGAATGTTGAGCTGAATGTCGATTGTCTAGCTCGACATAAGAAATTATCGAATGTCTAGCTGATTGTTGATTGTCTAGCTCAACATTCACTTTAAGGATACTTTGATAATTATTACAGGTCGAATGTTGAGCTGAATGTTGATTGTCTAGCTCGACATAAGAAATTTTCGAATGTCTAGCTGATTGTTGATTGTCTAGCTCAACATTCAATTTGAGAATTGTTTGATTATTATTATAGATCGAATGTTGAGCTGAATGTTGATTGTCTAGCTCGGCATATGAAATTATCGAATGTCTAGCTGATTGTTGATTGTCTAGCTCAACATTCACTTTAAGGATACTTTGATAATTATTACAGGTCGAATGTTGAGCTGAATGTTGATTGTCTAGCTCGACATAAGAAATTTTCAAATGTCTAGCTGATTGTTGATTGTCTAGCTAAACATCGATTTTAAGAATACTTTGATTATTATTACAAGTCGAATGTTGAGTTGAATGTCGATTGTCTAGCTCGACATAAGAAATTATCGAATGTCTATCTGATTGTTGATTGTCTAGCTAAACATTGATTTTAAGAATACTTTGATTATTATTACAAGTCGAATAATGAGCTGAATGTCGATTGTCTAGTTCGACATAAGAAATGATCGAATGTCTAGCTGATTGTTGATTGTCTAGCTCAACATTCACTTTAAGAAAACCTCGATCATTATTATAGATCGAATGTTGAGCTGAATGTCGATTGTCTAGCTCGACATAAGAAATTATCGAATGTATAGCTGATTATTGATTGTCTAGCTCAACATTCACTTTAAGGATACTTTGATAATTATTACAGGTCGAATGTTGAGCTGAATGTTGATTGTCTAGCTCGACATAAGAAATTTTCAAATGTCTAGCTGATTGTTGATTGTCTAGCTAAACATTGATTTTAAGAATACTTTGATTATTATTACAAGTCGAATGTTGAGCTGAATGTCGATTGTCTAGCTCGACATAAGGAATTATCGAATGTCTAGCTGATTGTTGATTGTCTAGCTAAACATTGATTTTAAGAATACTTTGATTATTATTACAAGTCGAATTTGAGCTGAATGTCGATTGTCTAGCTCGACATAAGAAATTATCGAATGTCTAGCTAATTGTTGATTGTTTAGCTCAACATTCACTTTAAGAAAACCTCGATCATTATTATAGATCGAATAATGAGCTGAATGTCGATTGTCTAGCTCGACATAAGAAATTTCTGAATGTCTAGCTGATTGTGGATTGTCTAGCTCAACATTCACTTTGAAAATTCTTTGATTTTTATTATAGATCGAATGTTGAGCTGAATGTCAATTGTCTAGCTCGACATAAGAAATTATCGAATATCTAGCTGATTGTTGATTGTCTAGCTCAACATCCAATTTAAGAAAACCTCGATCATTATTATAGATCGAATGTTGAGCTGAATGTCGATTGTCTAGCTCGACATAAGACATTTCCGAATGTCTAGCTGATTGTTGATTGTCTAGCTCAACATTCAATTTGAGAATTGTTTGATTATTATTATAGATCGAATGTTGAGCTGAATGTTGATTGTCTAGCTCGGCATAAGAAACTATCGAATGTCTAGCTGATTGTTGATTGTCTAGCTCAACATTCACTTTAAGGATACTTTGATAATTATTACAGGTCGAATGTTGAGCTGAATGTTGATTGTCTATCTCGACATAAGAAATTTTCAAATGTCTAGCTGATTGTTGATTGTCTAGCTAAACATGGATTTTAAGAATACTTTGATTATTATTTCAAGTCGAATGTTGAGCTGAATGTCGATTGTCTAGCTCGACATAAGAAATTTTCGAATGTCTAGCTGATTGTTGATTGTCTAGCTAAACATTGATTTTAAGAATACTTTGATTATTATTACAAGTCGAATGTTGAGCTTAATGTCGATTGTCTAGTTCGACATAAGAAATTATCGAATGTCTAGCTGATTGTTGATTGTCTAGCTCAACATTCACTTTAAGAAAACCTCGATCATTATTATAGATCGAATGTTGAGCTGAATGTCGATTGTCTAGCTCGACATAAGAAATTATCGAATGTCTAGCTGATTGTTGATTGTCTAGCTCAACATTCACTTTAAGGATACTTTGATAATTATTACAGGTCGAATGTTGAGCTGAATGTTGATTGTCTAGCTCGACATAAGAAATTTTCGAATGTCTAGCTGATTGTTGATTGTCTAGCTAAACATTGATTTTAAGAATACTTTGATTATTATTACAAGTCGAATGTTGAGCTGAATGTCGATTGTCTAGCTCGACATAAGAAATTATCGAATGTCTAGCTGATTGTTGATTGTCTAGCTAAACATTGATTTTAAGAATACTTTGATTATTATTACAAGTCGAATGTTGAGCTGAATGTCGATTGTCTAGCTCGACATAAGAAATTATCGAATGTCTAGCTGATTGTTGATTGTTTAGCTCAACATTCACTTTAAGAAAACCTCGATCATTATTATAGATCGAATGTTGAGCTGAATGTCGATTGTCTAGCTCGACATAAGAAATTTCTGAATGTCTAGCTGATTGTGGATTGTCTAGCTCAACATTCACATTGAAAATTCATTATTTTTCATTATAGATCGAATGTTGAGCTGAATGTCAATTGTCTAGCTCGACATAAGAAATAATCGAATGTCTAGCTGATTGTTGATTGTCTAGCTCAACATCCACTTTAAGAAAACCTCGATCATTATTATAGATCGAATGTTGAGCTGATTGTCGATTGTCTAGCTCGACATAAGAAATTTCCGAATGTCTAGCTAATTGTCGATTGTCTAGCTCAACATTCCCTTTGAAAATTCCTTGATTTGTTATTATAGATCGAATGTTGAGCTGAATGTCGATTGTCTAGCTCGGCATAAGATATTATCGAATGTCTAGCTGATTGTTGATTGTTTAGCTCAACATTCACTTTAAAGATACTTTGATAATTATTACAGGTCGAATGTTGAGCTGAATGTTGATTGTCTAGCTCGACATAAGAAATTTTCGAATGTCTAGCTGATTGTTGATTGTCTAGCTAAACATTGATTTTAAGAATACTTTGATTATTATTACAAGTCGAATGTTGAGCTGAATGTCGATTGTCTAGCTCGACATAAGAAATTATCGAATGTCTAGCTGATTGTTGATTGTCTAGCTCAACATTCACTTTAAGAAAACCTCGATCATTATTATAGATCGAATGTTGAGCTGAATGTCGATTGTCTAGCTCGACATAAGAAATTATCGAATGTCTAGCTGATTGATGATTGTCTAGCTCAACATTCACTTTAAGGATACTTTGATAATTATTACAGGTCGAATGTTGAGCTGAATGTTGATTGTCTAGCTCGACATAAGAAATTTTCGAATGTCTAGCTGATTGTTGATTGTCTAGCTCAACATTCAATTTGAGAATTGTTTGATTATTATTATAGATCGAATGTTGAGCTGAATGTTGATTGTCTAGCTCGGCATAAGAAATTATCGAATGTCTAGCTGATTGTTGATTGTCTAGCTCAACATTCAATTTAAGAATACTTTGATAATTATTACAGGTCGAATGTTGAGCTGAATGTTGATTCTCTAGCTCGACATAAGAAATTTTCAAATGTCTAGCTGATTGTTGATTGTCTAGCTAAACATTGATTTTAAGAATACTTTGATTATTATTACAAGTCGAATGTTGAGCTGAATGTCGATTGTCTAGCTCGACATAAGAAATTATCGAATGTCTAGCTGATTGTTGATTGTCTAGCTCAACATCCACTTTAAGAAAACCTCGATCATTATTATAGATCGAATGTTGAGCTGATTGTCGATTGTCTAGCTCGACATTAGACATTTCCGAATGTCTAGCTAATTGTCGATTGTCTAGCTCAACATTCCCCTTGAAAATTCCTTGATTTTTATTATAGATCGAATGTTGAGCTGAATGTCGATTGTCTAGCTCGGCATAAGATATTATCGAATGTCTAGCTGATTGTTGATTGTTTAGCTCAACATTCACTTTAAAGATACTTTGATAATTACTACAGGTCGAATGTTGAGCTGAATGTTGATTGTCTAGCTTGACATAAGAAATTTTCGAATGTCTAGCTGATTGTTGATTGTCTAGCTAAACATTGATTTTAAGAATACTTTGATTATTATTACAAGTCGAATGTTGAGCTGAATGTCGATTGTCTAGCTCGACATAAGAAATTATCGAATGTCTAGCTGATTGTTGATTGTCTAGCTCAGCATTCACTTTAAGAAAACCTCGATCATTATTATAGATCGAATGTTGAGCTGAATGTCGATTGTCTAGCCCGACATAAGAAATTATCGAATGTCTAGGTGATTGATGATTGTCTAGCTCAATATTCACTTTAAGGATACTTTGATAATTATTACAGGTCGAATGTTGAGCTGAATGTTGATTGTCTAGCTCGACATAAGAAATTTTCGAATGTCTAGCTGATTGTTGATTGTCTAGCTCAACATTCAATTTGAATATTGTTTGATTATTATTATAGATCGAATGTTGAACTGAATGTTGATTGTCTAGCTCGGCATAAGAAATTATCGAATGTCTAGCTGATTGTTGATTGTCTAGCTCAACATTCAATTTAAGAATACTTTGATAATTATTACAGGTCGAATGTTGAGCTGAATGTTGATTGTCTAGCTCGACATAAGAAATTTTCAAATGTCTAGCTGATTGTTGATTGTCTAGCTAAACATTGATTTTAAGAATACTTTGATTATTATTACAAGTCGAATGTTGAGCTGAATGTCGATTGTCTAGCTCGACATAAAAAATTATCGAATGTATAGCTGATTGTTGATTGTCTAGCTAAACATTGATTTTAAGAATACTTTGATTATTATTACAAGTCGAATGTTGAGCTGAATGTCGATTGTCTAGCTCGACATAAGAAATTATCGAATGTCTAGCTGATTGTTGATTGTCTAGCTCAACATTCACTTTAAGAAAACCTCGATCATTATTATAGATCGAATGTTGAGCTGAATATCGATTGTCTAGCTCGACATAAGAAATTATCGAACGTCTAGCTGATTGTTGATTGTCTAGCTCAACATTCACTTTAAGGATACTTTGATAATTATTACAGGTCGAATGTTGAGCTGAATGTTGATTGTCTAGCTCGACATAAGAAATTTTCGAATGTCTAGCTGATTGTTGATTGTCTAGCTTAACATTGATTTTAAGAATACTTTGATTATTATTACAAGTCGAATGTTGAGCTGAATGTCGATTGTCTAGCTCGACATAAGAAATTTTCGAATGTCTAGCTGATTGTTGATTGTCTAGCTAAACATTGATTTTAAGAATACTTTGATTATTATTACAAGTCGAATGTTGATCTGAATGTCGATTGTCTAGCTCGACATAAGAAATTATCGAATGTCTAGCTGATTGTTGATTGTCTAGCTCAACATCCACTTTAAGAAAACCTCGATCATTATTATAGATCGAATGTTGAGCTGAATGTCGATTGTCTAGCTCGACATAAGACATTTCGGAATGTCTAGCTAATTGTCGATTGTCTAGCTCAACATTCCCTTTGAAAATTCCTTGATTTTTATTATAGATCGAATGTTGAGCTGAATGTCGATTGTCAAGCTCGGCATAAGATATTATGGAATGTCTAGCTGATTGTTGATTGTCTAGCTCAACATTCACTTTAAGGATACTTTGATAATTATTACAGGTCGAATGTTGAGCTGAATGTTGATTGTCTAGCTCGACATAAGAATTTTATGAATGTCTAGCTGATTGTTAATTGTCTAGCTAACCATTGATTTTAAGAATACTTTGATTATTATTACAAGTCGAATTTTGAGCTGAATGTCGATTGTCTAGCTCGACATAAGAAATTATCGAATGTCTAGCTGATTGTTGATTGCCTAGCTCAACATTCACTTTAAGAAAACCTTGATCATTATTATAGATCGAATGTTGAGCTGAATGTCGATTGTCTAGCTCGACATAAGAAATTATCGAATGTCTAGCTGATTGTTGATTGTCTAGCTTAACATTCACTTTAAGGATACTTTGATAATTATTACAGGTCGAATGTTGAGCTGAATGTTGATTGTCTAGCTCGACATAAGAAATTTTCGAATGTCTAGCTGATTGTTGATTGTCTAGCTCAACATTCACTTTGAGAAAACATCGATCATTATTATAGATCGAATGTTGAGCTGAATGTTGATTGTCTAGCTCAACATTCACTTTGAAAATTCTTTGATATTTATTATAGATCGAATGTTGAGCTGAATGTTGATTGTCTAGCTCGACATAAGAAATTTTCGAATGTCTAACTGATTGTTGATTGTCTAGCTCAACATTCACTTTGAGAATTGTTTGATTATTATTATAGATCGAATGTTGAGCTGAATGTTGATTGTCTAGCTAGGCATTGAATGTCGATTGTTGATTGTTGATTGTTTAGCCAAGTTATTGCACATCTAGTTTTTCCATGTTAACATGTGGTCTTCTGTCTAATTTTGGTGAAAAATTGTTGTTTTGTAACATTTATATTTTTTTAGTTAACCCTTTCCCCCATGAGCATATCGTGAAAAATGGCCATTTTAACTGAAAAGCCTCCTCTTACAAGTTCAAACTGCTATGAAACTATGAAAAATGCTTCAATACTAATCAAACTTGGCACAAATGTTGACTGGACCATTGCCTTTGTAACGACATGCTCAGTCTTAAATTTCCTGTTACCATGGCAACGAGGGGACCTCTCAAAATTGCCAAAAATCACTATTTTGCCTCGATTTTTTCCATCAAAATTTATTTCAAAGTGCTGCAACTTTTCAATGGATTGAGATAGAGTCAAAGGCTTTTCAGCGTTGGTTACACGTTACTTTATGATCAACCTGGGGTCATTTTAAGCCTCTCACAAGTCCAAAATTTTCTTGGCGATGAGGGGGACTCCGCCCCCCTTCAAACCCCCCAAACAGAAGGGGGCACACCCCCCTTCTGGCAACCCCCTGATGTATTATTTGGATGGGGGACGGCGCCGAAAAAATGGTCACTTTTTTTAACAACATTTCTCAAACGAAAAACAGTGTTTGGGGTCTAAATAGGACATTTTTTCACTGTTTGAGGCCTCAAAAAGGGGGGGGGGGGAAAAAGCCGTCGAAACACGCTTATATAAGGGAAAAGGTTAAACACACATGGATATTGTATGTAAACTGGAAAAATATTACAGAACAAAATAGCATGCTCTTATGTAAATTATGGTTTTAACCATTAAGCAATTATGAAGAGTATGTGTCATTCACAAAGGAAATATACAAAACGTATTTCTACACCAATTATAAAATGGTGATATGTAGTGGAAACACAAACAAAGAAACACCTGAATAATGGAATTGATGAAATAATGACTTACTTAGTCAGCTTAGTCGGCTTGTCAGATTTATTTCCCGCTAAAACAAAAATGACGAGAGTGACGATTATGAGAAATTATATTTAACATAATGATATAAAACGCATGTTCGACTTTCTAAAAGGCAAAAATGTACATTTTAATAAAATTTCTTTTACGAAATTTAACTGAAAAGTAACCATTTCAAAGAAAATTATATGAAATGAACCCCACCTGTGTTTTCACCTTTTCGTCTCAGTAATATTGTAACATAACCAGCATATGCCACGACTACCACGATAATTATTCCAAGAACAATTCCTACAATCACTGCTTTTATGTCATTATTAGCCGCGCCGTTGTTGCAATCACATACCACTGGTTTGTCTGTAAGTTAATAGAAATGTTCAAAATTTAAGCAATTCATTCCAGTCACTCTAACTATTTTCTGTCTAGTAATGATTAAAAAATCTATTAAAATATTTTGATACCCCTTGTTTTAGCTGTAAGTGTAATATAAATCTATTGGAAAATATTTTGTTCCATTGATTCAAATATTTTAAGCGATAATGTTTACTTTTAATGAAAAGGGTAATCAAAATGGTTGGAAACTGTAAATATTGTCACTGCCTTTACAAGGGCATTTTAAGTTTATCAATATATGTAAACGACAATCAATGCTACTGATACTAAAACAAACACATTTTAAACATGACAGGTTTATGCATCTTCATGTATCTATATATCTAAAACACAAATTGTGTCCATTAGACACGGGGTTCTCTCACATTCCGATGTTTTGTCTGTATACGGACGAATTGTGTGACAACGGGAGGAACGGTATGTCTACATCCCCAACCTTAGTGAATGAGGCATAAAAAGGAACATAACAGATAGTCGTGCAGACATAAAAACTACATTAAGACATAGCGAAAACAAAGATTTATTTCTTCTCAACAATACTAGCTGACCTTTTGTCTTGACAAGCATAATTTCAGATTCTTCCGAATTTCCCAGCACATTTGCTGCATATAGCATAATCTCGTAGTATGTCCCGCTTGATAAACCGGAAACAGTGTAGGTCATTTCATATTCCCCTATGTCAGATACTGATACATTATTCCATTTATCATCTGATACTGTTTTATACATTAATATAAACGTCTGTTGGTGGCCATTGTTATTTCCAGGATTCCATGTCACAGTAAGTGAACTTTCTGTACTCAATTGTTTTGCAAGAATAAAATTCGTAGGTACATCTGGTGGTTTATCTGCAATGATAATAAAAAATAGAGTGCTATTTCTCTATGATCGTTTGCTTACACAAACTCAATCAAACCGAGTCTGCAATTATCATATAATACACGATCGTATTGTTGTTTTTATTGCTTCTGAGGATAGCCACTTCTCCAGAAGTCTGTTTTATCATCGTTCCATCTGCCGTAGAATATATTTTGTCGAAGACATGTCGCAGACCGATAAGAACCGCTTTATGAAAGTTTGTCGTAGCCAAACGTCGCACATCTGCCACAGGGTTAGGGCTGTCGTAAGACGTTTGAATGACGTCAGACTTTTGTTCGCTGTTAACATCTCTACATATTTAGCATATATATTCAAATTTTAGGAATCAGGGAGTACGAAACGAAAGGTTTTTCGAGAGTATGTGGAGGATATTCAATCTTATTTTTCTAAAAATTCCGCAGATATCAACGCAGTATATAATGTAAAAGCAAGTGATTTGTAATTGGTTAAATCAGTCTTGGTATTAAACAGAAAAATAGCTCTGATGTAAAAAGTTACCAAATTACTTAACATTTTAACTCAGATAATTTTAAATTATTCAGTCATACTTACTTTCCAAGACATGTTCAATCACCCATGATTGAAATGATCCTGTCAGTCCGTTATAAATCATCAATTTGTAGTTAACAAAATCTGATTCTTCCACATTTTTTATTTGAAGTTGAGCAAGGTATCCGTCTAGCTCCACTTCCTGTCTATAAAACACATCTTTAACAAATTCTTTAAAGAGCCTGACTGTATGTTTGCTAGAGTTTGTTATAACAGATCCATTTGGGAATGTGAATTGTACAGTGTGAGGTCGAGGATTTATATAGAATGGCACTGTTATATTAGTCGTTAGTCCGAGGTGCCCTAAGATTTTTCTTTTACTTGTCGGGAGAAGCACCTTAGGTGACACTGTAATATATCAGATAGTTTTTATTATACAAGAATATTTATAATCCAATGCATGAGTATTTGAATAGTTAAAGTTACAGAACCGATATTGATCATTCCATATCTAAGTTTTATTTGATTAAAAAGATTATATCAGAATAAAAACTAAGTCAAAATCGTAAGAAAAATAATGACATGTATTCTATTTGAATAATCATAAATAACTGCCCTTGTTGCTATACTATTGTGCACCTGAAGACCATACAATCCATTTGCATACCATTCAACATTGAGATCTTTTAACTTAATCATTTCGAAAAAGAATTTCTAATTGTTATAAAAGAAATAGATATTCGATACAAAAGTTCAACTTACCCAAAATATTTACAGTGATGTTTCCACTTTGATCAAGCCGATCGTTCCTGTCTCGAATGCCATTGTTTGCTTTACATATATAAGTACCACTATCGTGAAGTTGTACATTTTCTATAACTATAACACCATTGTTTGAACTATGTGTGTTATGGACAATAATAGATCCCAATTTTTGCACAAACGAGGTAAAATGATAATTTGCTGGTCGTCCTTCGGGTTTACATTTTATTGTCAAAGACGTGTTTTCCACTGGATACGTATTGTTTACAACAACAATGACATCTGGTGCATCTGAAAATAAATTCATTAATCATCCTTTCATGCACAAAGATTATAAAACTTACTATAAATCTCTCACCAGTAAATTATAACAAAAATTTGCACTTGGAATTCAAATAAGAATGGAAAATTTATTAATGAAAGAAATATGTATTACTATATTCGCTGCGGTGCACTCCTTTTCACAGGTTGTCCTCAATGCTTTTTATATGGAAATAATGATCAAATGATTTTCAGTCACTTTTAAATATGAAATAAATATTTTTTGTAATAAAAATATTTCACCCAAAGATGACAATAGTATACATCTTTAAATGAGTCTGACATTTAATGTTTACTATAAACTTTAAAGACAATCATCAGTACACTTATATAACTTACAGTTTACGGAGACTTCTACTTCTTCTTCAGTAACAAAGTTATGACTTGGGTAATAAATTGATGTTGCTGTAGCTCTACACGTGAAGTTACCATGGTCCGTTCTATCTATATCAGCAAATGACAAAGTATGGCCACTAGATTGTTGTCTCACCCAACTTACTATTGGTGTTGGATTTCCAGTGGTATTACACGTAACAGACACCGTTTGTCCTTCATTTCTTGTTATGGTTGTAACTGGTTTCCCATCGGTCAAAATTTGAACTCTTGGAGAATCTGTACATATTTGTGCATAGAATGTTAAATATATGTATAACGGAAGAAACTGGTTAGATATCTTGTAGTTTTTTATTTGCTTTTTAGCTCATCTGTCACAAAGTGACAGGGTGAGCTATGGTGATCACTTTTCGTCCGGCGTCCGTCCGTCCGTCGTCCGTAAAGTTTTACTTTAAATGACATCTCCTCATAAACCACCAAGCCAATTTCATCCAAACTTCACAGGAATGGGTGGTCACCTTTGAAAATTGTTCAAAGAATTTAATTCCATGCAGAACTCTGGTTGCCATGGCAACCAAAAGAAAAAACTTTAAATATCTTCTCCTAAAAAAACCAAAGAGCTAGAGCTTAGATATTTGGCATGAAACATCTTCTAGTGAGTGTCTACCAAGTTTGTTCAAACAAAAGCCCTGGGGTCAATATTGGCCCCCAGGGGGTCATTTATTTCCCCTATATGCATATAGTAAAAACTTTAAAAAATCTTCTTTTAAAGAACCGAAAGAGCTAGAGCTAAGATATTTAGCATGAAACATCTTCTTATGGGTGTCTACCAATTTTGTTCAAATAAAAGCCCTGGGGTCAAAATTGGCCCCGCCCAAGGGGGGGGTGATTTTACCTATATGCATATAATAAAAACTTAAAAGACTTCTTTTAAAGAACCCAAAGAGCTAGAGCTAAGACATTTAGCATGAAACATGTTCTAATGGATGTCTACTAAGTTTGTTCAAATAAAAGCCCTGGGGTCAAAATTGGCCCCGCCCCGGGGGTCATTGATAGTCCTAATATACGTATAGCAAAAACTTAAACAATCTTTTTTGAAAAGAAACCAAATAGCTAAGGGTTAGATACTAAGCATGAAACATCTTCTAGTGAGTGTCTACCAAGTTTGTTCAAATAAAAGCCCTGGGGTTTAAACTGGCCCGCTCCAGGGGTCTATATACAGGTGAGCGACTTCAGGGCCATCATGGCCCTCTTATTTTTATTTGTTTTTGTTGCTTTTTTATTATTGTTTATTTATTTCAGTATTTCTGTAATAAAATAAACATCTAAATCCATGAAAAATCTTGTATGTAGCTTTGAATTATCTACATTGTAACAGTTTGTTATTATTGATACCATCTATAAATATTGTAAATGACAACGAAGGCAGCTTGGCTTTGTTAAAAGAACAACAACGGGTACGGTGAATTATGAAATATGAATGAAACTTTTTTTAGTACATTGTATTACGAACGCTAGATGTGGTAAAATTTTGATATTTGGTTTTTAAAGACTGGCCATTTTTGTAATGTAAAAAAGAAACATAGTCTCTTACATTCAACTTGTAATAGTACTTGTTTGGACTGGATCTGAAGACCTTTCCTCTGTGTAAAGAAATTCTGCAACTGACATTTTACTGGACTTCTATCAACCTGATATGTTAGTTTAGGTAACCTTAGTGTTCTTGTATCAGCGCTATCAGGTGTTCCAAATTGTGCGGTCCATGTTGCTATAGCTGTAGGATTTCCATAATCAGATGAGGAACAATAAATACTCTTTCCTGTCTGACCTTCTAGAAATGGAAATCTGCTTGTTGATATAACAGGTGACACTGGTGGCCCTATGAATAAAACAGTAATGATGATTAATTTATACTATTTATCAAAGTCAAAAAGACACAAAAATGGAGACACAAAAATAAGACAACAGCGATTCAGCAAACTAATAGTAAAAATTCAATGGTTTATTAGTTATTCCATAATAATTATCTCCAAATTATGTCTTAAACACTGGACATGTTTCTTAGTCGTCATTTATTGTAGTTTTCGCTGCAGTATTCAAAACCTAAGCATTCATGGAAAAGATACCTTTTTAAATCTAAAAAATAGTATAAACAAAACTTTAAGTCTATCGTCTGTAAATTCTGAATATCTTTAAAACTACAAAGCAGTATTCTTTTTATATTATTTTCTACAACAGCAATAATGCTCTGAATGATGATTTTGTGTACATATATTCTTTTCAAATAATAACACAACTGGACATTTTGTTTTTATTTTACACACACCATAAATAAAAATGATATACTAGTTTTTTTTTCATTCACTTACAATACACAGTTATCTTTTCTTGAACCTTCACTAAATTTTGCCCAGGTATTGCGGTTTCACAGTATATTGTTTTGTTGTTATCAGTTCCTTTTGCTGTAAATGTTACAATACTTGTAACAGATTTAAGATCATTTCCATGACTATGTTCTGTATTCTGTACATCAGTCAATGTTTGAGTACCCAGCTTCCATGTTACTATAGCAACAGGTCGTGTTTGAGAGGAGGTGCATTGATATTTTATTTGATCTCCTTCTAACTTTTCTGTTGTAAGATTTGTGATTGTAGGAGTGGTAGCTAATACTGAAAATATGACAATAATATCTGTCAAAAAAGAATAAAATAAAAGTATATCCCATACAGCTAACTTTCTAGAAAATCTAGCCTATACTTTTTAAAGGTAAGCTATATATATTATGGTGTATTATAATTTGTTCCGTAAGCTTTCATACTCATGGTTTTTTATTTTTCTGGTTTTATGCAATTTTAACACAATTGTCTTGTCATATCATGGCGGTTGATGGACTTTGTGGGCTTTCCTGAGTAACTAACATTAATTATCAATTTCTCCTGCAAGTGAATTATTGCCATTTCTAAATCAGCGGTGTTAGACGTAGGACAATTAGGCTCTTCCTTGCGCCCTGTCTTGTTTTTGTTTGGGGTATAAGTATTAAAACTTATAAAGCATTTTCTTACAGATTGAAGGTAAAATTGAGACAAGTCAGCAATAGTAATGTAAAGAAAATCTCAACCTTTAACATAAAGTGATATTCTGCTTGAAAACACATCTGGATTTCCTGACTGTGAAGCTTTACAATATACTTGTTTGTTATGGTCGGATATAACTGGTGTAAATGTTAATGTAGACACTGTGACAATCTCCCTTTTCTTCTCATCATTTTCTCCTATATACCAGATAATTGTGGCAGTAGGTCTGCTTTCACTTGCTGTACATGTTAATGTTTTAGATAAACCATTTGTTTCTTCTAGTGTTCCTGGTGGTATAGTGTTGCCATCCTTTAGTGTAACATTAGCTACCTTTACTGAAGTGTGTAAAATGTTTTACTATAGTTAGATCACCCAAGATAATGTTTTTTATTGAACAGTAGTATCTAAGTGAGTGTAATCAACACACATATTAATTCTTTTTCGCTCTGTGTAATGCAAAGATTTTCATTTCGAAAAAAGAGTATTACAAAAAAATATCAGTGTCTATGAAATTGCAAATGAGAATCATTTTATTTAAAAAATAAGTAAGTATAATCTACCGTCACCTTTGTTCTCCTTCAGAAATTTCAGAGAGTTTCTAGGACTTTTCATTAAATATCATATCAAGGCGCGACTACATAGATTAAGTTGTTCTGCATGAAACTTAAAATTGTTCTCAAGTAAGGAGCCAGAATTTTTCAAAATCAATTATAAGTTACCATAAAAGGTTTAAGATATATAGGGTTTTTTTGCAGCGCTTAACAGATTTGCCATTTGGAAATAAAATTGCGTAGCGCAATTATAAATCTTTTATCTAAGCTCAGTTATACAAAAACAGTTTTCATAATGTACATTGCAAACCTCACAGCAAATTTGTTTCTAAAGTATTCTGAACTTAACGCAAATATAAAAGTAAAAAGTGTTTGTTTCCAGTTTATTGTAGTGCATATTTATTATTCTTTAAATTGGGATGAAAAGAATGTTTTAGGACTGGAAATACCTTTTACATAAAGTGACACAATGTTTGAAGACACGGCTTGGTTTTCTGACTGTATATTAAATGCTTTACAGTAAACTTGTTTCTGATTATCCGAATATTCTGGCGTGAATGTAAAACTAGATGTCCTAGTAGTTTCTCTTTTCTTTTCCTGGCCTCCAAAATACCAGATGATAGTTGCTGTTGGTCTGCTGACACTTGATGTACATGTCAATGTATGAGGTTCCCCACTGTTTACTTCTAATGAATTAGATGGAACTGAATTACCATCTTTTAATGTCACTGTTGATACACGTACTGAAGCAAAACGTAACCTTTATTATTTAGAATAACATAACTTGTGGTAATGCATATGGATGTTGTTTGAGTGACATGTCTATCAGCAAATTATAATGACATATTATTTTAACATTGTTAACAAATTGATAAAACGTGATTATTTCTTTATTCAAAAGACAACCTTTTATCATAAATTTGATTATACAATTGATTTGGCTAAATAAAATTTAAAAGTATTTTGTCTGTTGAAATTTGTGTAGAATAAATAATAGAACAACGTATTTTTGTGCTATTTGAGTCCGATTTGAGTTGAAAACATTGCAACGCTTTCATTTTAAAATAAATTTTCACAATTAGAAAAAACACTCTTGTATAAAACGGAGTGAGCAAGTGATCTGCAATTTTGCATTAAAGTAATTGGTCCAGAGCTTTATCAAATGGAACATATAAAATCGAAAAATTATTACAATTCGCATTATATCAAATATCCTCAATGCACTCTTATTATAAAACCCACATTTTATTGTTTGATAATTTTGCAACACAAAATAATTGCTTATGTTTTTCTTTCTAGATTTTCGATAATTTGTTTCAACATTGTAGCGAAGAAAACAAGAAACACCTTAAATGGTGCATTATAGCGAAATTTATCAAATGGTAATGTAGCAGAATTATGGAGTAAATATGCACTTATTATGTTCACCATAATCATCCTTTAAGGAATAATAGTTTCAAAAATGTCGAAACAAATTGTTTAAAAGATTGTTTAAGATTATATACTATACTTTCTCAATATTTCAAATGTGTATTTCTTCGTTATAGAAAATCCGCCATCTGACCAAAAAGTGGTGTTTGTGTAAAGAGATAGTTCATCAGAATGTAACATATTAGCTCTTTTATTTGTTAGAAAAAATACAGAATTTGTACCTGCAAATCTAACGTCAACAGACGCTGGTGTAAAAAGTTGATCTTCTGCTCCACTAATTGATATAGCACCACACTGAAACTTCACAGTTGTATCTGTATTGTCAGTAAACACTGTATATCTTGACAGAGTTAATGTAGATGTATATATTTTCTCAGAATCAGTACAATCACCAGTCCTATCTGTTACAGGGGCTGTTGTTGACCACTCTTGACGTGACCCACTTGTCTGTAAATATAACAAGTATTATCATTTCCAAAAATTCTAGGGATCACCATTTACCCAGGAATTCGAAAAATATTTTTTCTTCCTGAACTATTAATAGACCTTATGTTTCTTCTTTTAAGAAAAATACCCTATATATATTTTAACCTCGAAGACGCCTACACACTTGTTTTTAGTTTTGTACATAAAATAGGATTTCGTCTCTGTATAAAGGTAATCCGACAAAAGTATGGCAGTTGACATGCCCCGTAGGCGCCCTTTATTTGAGATATTTTGTCCTCTATTTTATTATTATTATTATCTTTGGTATTAATTTCTCCGATTTGAAATGGTCAAATCTTGTTAATTGTATGGTAGGTATATAAGACCCTTTCATTTAAGACCGTATTCAAGTTGTCGCCCTTGGATGACGTCATTGGGGGATACGGTGGACAATGTACAATAATAGAGGGATATAAAGGTTTTAATCCTTTCTCTTGTAAGATTTGCATATTTAAATTGTCAAAATTGTGTGTCATTGAATAGGATATATCATAAAAAGGATGGTGAAACAAAAAAAAAATGTTTACTTTGATTTGTTTTAATTGTATACCATATATTGCAGGGTAACTGATCATGATTACCATTTTCGTTAGATTATTTATAATGAAAATTTTGCCAGGCAGTTAAATCATATAAACCTGCTTATATATACCAGATATATAGATAATGTATCTATGTTTCTGCTTATGTACAATATCCAAAAGATATTCTGAGTTATACTGTAGTTTCGAAATTGCAAGAATTGCAAGATGCTGGTTAATTAAAAATCATTTTGATTTAAGCAATACCTGGGATGTACTACCGTATGTTCCAGGCAATACTAAGACAAAGAAAATCAACAATATAAATCTATGTAATTTCAAAAAAATGTAAAGACATAAAAAGTAAAAATTCTTTTGAATGTACATGACTGTATACTCTTTGTGTCTCTCAAAAAATCGTACATCACACCAATATATTGAAGCTAGTAAAGTAATATTTTCAACTTGATACTTTTTATTCATACTCTGCTTATCAAATATTTAAAAAAAAAATCACAAAAAAAAAAAAAAAAAAAAAAAAACAAGTTTGAAACACGTTCACAAAAATTCGTTATTAAAGTTTTACGTATTTTTGACTGTGCCAGTTGGTAGGTTGGATCGAGTATCAAATCAGTAAGGCATGACCAATTAAGTCCCTATAGGATGATCCATAACAAAATGCATGCCGACCATAAATATTTTGACAACTAACAAAAGTGACGTAATCTGATGTAATGTTGTAACTCTAAAAAATGCACCCTGGTGATTTATGATATCACAGTCAACTGTCGCTTGTATGATAAGCTTGAAAAAACAATCATTAAAAGACATTGACAATCTCATTTTCATGTTTTGTCACAAATACGCCGGAATTTTCTAAATGACGGATAATAACACAGGAAACTAGAAAATAGCCATTTAAATTAATAATAGGCAATTTCAGTGTGAATGGGTGTTTATGAAATATTAAAATTTGTTTTAGTGACTAGCTTTTATCCTAGCATTAGAGAAAATCTATATCTATTTACTCAACATCACTAATTCCGCGTCATCACTTATCTCACGGTAATGGCATATTTTCATGTAACCATTGACATAATTGGTCAGAATTGACATATTTTATTCAAACACCTTAACAACAAAGTTTTGTGCAAAATAGTTTAAATCTATAGATTTTTACGTAAAACTGAACAACATTTTACAAACTTCTGCAAAAAACAACAATAGTCCATTAAATTTGTGCATACGTCTGAAACAATCATTAATTTCTAAATGTTCTTGTTTGTTGAAAAAATAAATTTTGTGTTACAACGTAAAGATACTTTTAATATTTAAAATTATGCAAAATAACATAAAGAAATTTTAACTGAAACATGATAAAAACTGAAATAGAACACCATTACCGCGAGTTAAATGATGACATACTGTTTTCAAAATGGCCGACACACGGTCTACATCTGACAAATTAAAACTAATTTTGATTGAATATATTGTTGTTTCCTTGTGTCTTATAGCAGAAAAATGACTAAATGATACAGTTTATGACAGTTTTTGTAGTGTAAGTTTATTGTTTGTGTTCTTTACTGTTTTAAAGTGTTAAGTACCGTGAACTAAGAGGAGCACAGTATATATAACAAATATATTCACTTTCAAATTTCGTTGTTTCACTCCGTAGCGAGAATTAATCTCAATCTTAGTTTATGCATTTTTTTTATATTGTCTTGATATTGAATTTATGTATGCATGCGTTAATTTTTATATGTTATAATCATAACTGAACGATCAGTATAAATTTACGCATTTAACTTTTCAATAAGCTATATATATAAAATTCCATGCGGCCTGCATAGTTTTATCCCCCATTTACGTCATATCCGGTAAGGGAAGTTACTCTTCCCTGACTGTTATCGCTTAAATGAAAGGGTATTACCTTCTCACTTCCCCTCGAAGCGTGCTCGTCGTTGAGTGGAGAATTTTGGATGGCGTAAATAAATAAATAAAGACCAGATCTTGTATCTGCGGACCAGCTGCCGGTGTCTTGACTAATGCCGAGGGGGTGGTCTTCCAAAGTAGGCAGAGACGACGAGGATGGTGTGCTAGGGTGCATTTATAATAGCCCCTAGGACAGATAGACGTTTTGCTAGGCACCAACAGCCCCTTTAATAGCTACCACCTTTCATTATTGTCCCAGGTTACTGTACATTTAGGTTCCCATTGACCGCCGTACAGTTAACTACTTTTGGCACAACATTCATACCTCGTGGAAATTGCATGGAGGTAAATTATCACCACTTTGTGTTTAAAATAAAATCTTTAAAGGCATTACTAATGATATGTCCAGTGTCCGTACTCGACAGCGAAAGCTGCTTTTTGTGCCTTACCGAGCGGATGCACACACACGCATGCACGCGCGCATGCAAACACGCATGTATGTACACATGTACACCTCTTTCTCACTGTTTTACGTTATTTTGTACCCGTTTGTATATTAATGTCAAAAACTTAAACGGAATTCTATAATATTCTCCTTTGAACGAAGTGAAATGACACTTTTATTGAAATAGTTTAAGATTTCATGTAATTGATATTGTATCTTAAACATATATTATTACCTCATTATAATACCATGTGAAGTTTGGTGAAGGAAAGGCACATCCTGTGCGGCAGCTAAAGAGCACTGAATTCTGAACAAGGTCTTGGTTCTGGCTTGGTTGATTATCATACTGGAGTGATGGTGTGATAGCTGGAATGGAATGGACAATAAAGACTTAAGAACACACATATAGTAAATTCAACGTCATAGGTAAACCTGCTAGCCCGACCCGGATAACATTGAAGACTTTGACATTGGTACCAGCAAAATATATGCCCTGTCCTAGGAGGGTCAGTTGGTAAAAACCACGCCAATTCTTTTTCAATTCAATATGAGTTAAGCTGTATCCCAGGATACCGTTGATGCAAAATTAAAACCATTGCATTGAACAACTGGACAAAATCTGATGCCCCTGCGCTTTTTCTAGTAGAAACTGGGAAACTAAAATAACTCAATTAAAATAACAATTCTAATAATCATTTTCCTATTTCATACATTCATTTCTAAAATATTAATTGCTGTAAAATACATTTAAGATATTTTCTAGTTATATGATAAAAATGCACGTTTCTAAGAAAATATTACATATTTGTAACAAGAGCACAACAAAGGCGGGGCAATACACGACCAAATAAAATTTGTGTCGAAGAATTATACAAAAAAAATCCTCTCAGAAACTTGACCGAGAAATGTTTTCGGTTTCAAGGTGCAGACATTTTAATCCTATTTTCCGAACACTTTGGTAGTGTGCAAAATGCCAGCTTTACAAGATCTTTACCTTTGGGTAGAAGCTTGGTTGTTGCGCACGTTACATTGTCTTATAATTGTGATAATTTCTGTGATTTTTATCCAAAAAAAGTTAAAAAGAATAAGTTTAAAAGAATCAAATGACTTTTGGGATTGGGCAAGTTTTGATCTGCGTTCTGCATATATCATCTCATTTGTAAGTTACGTTTCTGTCAAATACATGTAGTATTATTTTCCTTCTCTCGGTTAGACATTTTGAAAATTAATACATGACTTCGTGTGGCCTTGACCTGAAAAAGGTCGAATATGCGTTCTGCATATCATCTCATTATTATTAACAATTCTGAATTGGAGGACTAATTCTAATTAGTAAAATACCTAGTCTACATACTGTATACAATAAGCTGCGTGTATTTTCTTCCTTGGTTGTTGATAGCACATGTCCAATATTTCTGGTCTTCTGATCTATTTAGATTGGTGACTGTTATAGTGATACCACTGCTACTAGGATTAAATGTATGTCTTGGTGTAGTTCCTAAACACACAGATGGAATACATTGTGTTACTACTGAAGCAGTTGTAATATCTTGAGGCAAGGTATCTGTCTTATAGACCCTAACAACATCGTTGGTAAACTGCGACACCTCACAAACAATCTGTATATCGCCCCCTTTTACAGGTATCTTGTTGTCTTTGATATAAATTCGCTGCACAGTATCTAATACATGTATAAGAAAAATGTATCTTATAATGATAATAATAATGATGATGATGATGATAAGAAGAATAATAATAAGAATAACATAATAATTATAATGTATATCACATCCTTTAACACGTATCTTGTCTTTGATATAAATTTGCTGAACAATATCTACATACAATATAATAATAATAATGATGATAATGGTGATTATGCTGATGATATGATATCCCAGGTAAATACACGTTGGATTCTTCAGTTGTATAATCCTTTTTTCGATATTACCACAAGCTAATCAAATAGATGTTCGTCTGTATTATAGTAATACGTACACTATCTTCCATGACATTATCTTGGCATAAATTATCTTGGCAAAAGTCAAATAAATATTTGGTAAAATTCAAATTAAAGTATTAAAGAAGTTCAGTTATGAGGAAAATAAAATCTTACCCGAATTGACAATTGTTATTAGTCCAAATAATAAAATAGCAGTAAAATTCAACATATCCGTATCAGTAAAATAATTTTTATTAAAATTGTTTACATTTGCTTGTTTATTTATGAACTTTACAAAATCAAACAGGAAGTTTATAGATTAACGTAAATAAACGGTTGACCTACTTCAATAATATACCTAAAAAAGTTAAACATGTAATAAAATGTAATGTTTATAATAAAGTTTGATAAACTGACTTATTTGATCACGGATTTATAGACACGCATTTATATGTAATATAAATCCGTGAGTTGACTTCCCATAAAGGGCTGGAAAATGTTTTCAATTAAACAAATTTTTATTTCAGTGTTCAAGAGAATAATTTGTTTCAGTTCTATTTTAATTTTAAAATGCCTCAAAAAAGATCAAGATGATGTTATAACTTTAAACGAATTTATTTTAAAGTTGCAAGTTTTATCTTGTTTT
Organism: Ruditapes philippinarum; assembly: GCF_026571515.1. Taxonomy (NCBI): domain Eukaryota; kingdom Metazoa; phylum Mollusca; class Bivalvia; order Venerida; family Veneridae; genus Ruditapes; species Ruditapes philippinarum. Next base: position 25,535 of record NW_026860306.1, on the reverse strand, counting down.
ACGTAAAAAATACTTTACTATTTTATTTTATTATCGATTTTGACAAGATTAACTTTCGTACTATTTATTTAAAGCAATGAATATATTAAATTGATGTCAAAATGTTTTAAAACGCTTTCATCGTTTAAATGTGAAATGAAAATCGGTATTATAAATAGCAAACTGTCTGAGGGATTTGGACCGGTAGATAACATGCTTGTAAACGTGAAACAAACCATTTCTTGGTTATTATCATGTCATATATTCAACCTGTTTTATTTAAATACGTGCACGCAGTTCAAACCCATAATTCAAGCCAACAAAAATACTGAATTAAGATAAACACATAAAATGGCAAGGACATTATTCTTCAAATCACAGTGGCCATGCAAACAGGTATCCGCGTGTTTTTCCTCTTTCCAAAGGAAATCATTTCAAAGAAAAACCATCATATTTCTGTACAGAGTTGTTCAATTTAAGCAGTTCAGATAAACTCATTTTAATTACGTTCTTATTATTATAACGTTCTTTTAACCTGTTTCCTTTTGAAAAAAGTATAGCTGACTATATCGTCAGGGCTTTACTTCTGAAGCCATCAATGTTCTCAAAATAGCCATACCTTTCTGTCTGGCGGTTTTGAACATACTAAGATTCGCATGTAATTCCTAAAAAAGTTTGCTTACTATCGCATGCATCTATCATGTCATTCAAAGTTAGACACGAATAATGTTTACAATAACAAGAAATGTATGTATATTTTACAAAGCTGTGTGAGTGATAAAGACATATAAATGTATATTTGCAGCGACAGTTGCTGTGATGAAATAATTGCACATTGTAAATCAAGGTAAATATCTTTTGTCATGAATTCTTATTTTTCTCGACAATTCGAAGAATAGGGAGAGCAATAATTGAACTTAACCCCGTGTAAGATTTTGCATTGCCGCCGTCGCAAAACTATATATGGTTGAGCTTTTGTGTGTTGATATCTCCAAAACTACGGGAATTTTTTCACACACTTTTCTGCGATTATGTAATACCATGGGCACACAAGTCCCATATCCCTGAGGCACCTTTCCTCTAATCGTACCCTCGAGCGTCGAGAACGGCCGAGCGCGCTCTCATACGGGCAGCTCTTTGTTTTCTTTTAAAGACAATTTTATCTTTTCATATTTTGTACTTTTTGTTTTTTTAAATAGACTGCCATTAGATTTATATCTAACATGTATAAGGTATCTATAAATGTTGTAAAATTCAACGATAACATGTTCATTTATTTCCCGGAAATAAATAAAAAAAATACAAAAGATGGTGTACCGTTAGAAGTGTGTTTCTGTGTCATCGCTATTGTATTTTCCGAATTTGGAATCAAACGTTTGGTAAATAAGTAAAAATTACTATTCTTTAGGTGCATAAATATAATGATTAATAGCACTTGTACTTAAACGATTATTATATCGCCATGAATGAAATTAAATGTGAGCCAAGTTGCGGAAAAATGTTCGACTTTGTTGCCATAGAGTACATGTACGATGTGCCAGGACATTTCTGTTAATAAATAAGTCATAAACTCTCACTTTTCTACCACCCTAGTTTTGTTTACATGCTTCTGTCAAGAAAATGCTATCCTAAGAATAGCATTTCTGAAATTTGAATTCGTCCTATCAAAAACGTATTTAAAACATAAGTGTCACACCTTATTCTTTTAACTACGAAAAATAAATATCTTTAAAACACAGGACTTTGATATTCTGTCAATAAATAAATATGTATCAAGCTCCTGTGGTTAGCATAGCAGTAGATACGATTGAGTCATACTCCAGGTAATCAGTTACAATAATCAGAAAACAGGGCAACAAGTTAGCATGTCAATTCCACAATTTACACCACTGTTGTAATCAGAGATGACCCTTTGGTAGATTTCCCAGCGTTACTGGTTTAGGAAAAGCGCAGGCGCCTCTCCGTGGATTATTATAGACATGAACAGGGCCCTGAGCAGAACTACCGATGTTCCGTAAACTAGCTGGATTTCTTTCTTATATGAAAGAATCGGATCATAGCGGTGAGGTGCAAGTGGTTTGATTTCAACATTATTAACCACTCAGCAAAAAACAGTGAAAATAATATCTTTTTTATTATGTTGTTACTTTATCAAACTCTACACAAAAAGATTGCTCAATGGTTTCTAAGAATTTATGTGGTTTATATACACATAACATTGCATTGGAAATAGATTGCACGACAATTGTTAAATCTGTAATCGTTTAGTTGTCTCATTCTATAGAAAATTGACTTTCAATTTACTATTTTCTGAAGTCGATGTGTACACCTTTATTTAAAATTGAATTTTAGGTTTTTCTTGGAATGTATGTTAGCCGAAATCATGATTTTATTTTTTCTTTAATTTTTCTCTCATTTAATTGCTACACTTTCAATTGGTCATATGTTTGTCTATCGTCTTTTAGTTCGGTCTTCAGTGACGTATATTGAGACTCTCCGGATTCATCTGGATCTGTTCCCTGTTGTGTGCCCTCACCATCATTTGTTGAGAACACCATATTTGTATATAAAGGCACAGCGAGTCTGTAGTACAGATACAACCATACATCAATTTATTTATATTTGCATACTCGTTTATGCTATATATCAAATCAAATTTTCATCCTTATACAAGTATAAATATTAGTTATAATAGTTCAATGTTGTTTTATGGTTGATTTCTTTAAATCACATTTTGCATTGCTGTATTTTTATCTGATCAATGTATATAAGCTACTCTTAATTATGTTAAACATTTATATCATAAACTTTTGGAAACAATATGATTAAAATGAAAACCAAAAACGACGTTATAACGCATAGGAAATTGCGATTTCTATTACTCCAAATAGCACCAATCTAACTGACATTCATTGTTTAATATATATATATATATATATAGAACTTTAAAGAAACATGATAACTTACTTAGCCGGCTGGACAAATGTATTTTCTGCTAAAAATCAAAATGATAAGAATTAGTTAAAACAGAAAATCCATCTATGTTTGACAATGAAAAAACAAACAAACGTAGAACATAATTATTTCTTCTTTCTAAAGAGAAAACTGTACAATAGTTTAGTTTAGAAAAACAACTAAACTTTTAAAAACAAATGAAATATTCATCAAAAAATGTTTTTCATTGTAAATTAAGAACAAAAGAACCCCACCTGTGTTTCCATTTTTTCGTTTCAGTAATATTGTAACATAACCAGCATATGCCACGACTACCACGTTGATTATTCCAAGTACTATTCCTACAATCACTGCCTGAATATTACTACATGAACATGTATTAGGACAGTTGTTACAAGTATATCCCGTTGCCTTACCTATAAATTTAAGAAATGCAATTAAGAATATTCATTTCGGCATCAGCAATTTTAATTCTTTTATGATTAGTTATCAACGTATTGGAAATGTTAGAACGATTCGGTGCAGGAAAAGTTAATTTTATTCATCTTCAAAACGGCAATATATGGTCGACGAACATTTTTGTAGGTCCAAATCTTTTTGTTTACACTTGCAAACTGGTTTCCTTTTAATAATATATCCATCGAAACAAAACAGATGCATAACATTCTTCATTGTTGCCATAAATACTACAAATGACATTTACAGAAAAAAAAGTAAATATACTTTATTGCATTACTTATTGACCCACCCTCGTATTTTGAAAAGAAAATATCGTTTTGTGGAAAATAAATCAAGAAGTAGAATACCTAAAATACCTAAAATACTGACTATGAGTGGTTACTGTATTTTAGAGACTTGTAAAGAAGAACAGGAGAAACACAATTTGTGAAATACCATGTACAAGTATATTTAATGAAAATGCTGAGCCATCTGTTTTTATTTTAGATATTTTTCATATCATATCCTAAACATAAGTATCAGTTATTTGTCAATCACCATTAAAAAAGTCAATTTTTTAAATACATTTCTGATTCAACTTAACTGGGCAACGAAAGAGTGAGCATAATGTAACAGGAAAACAATGTTAAGCTGTCAATGAGCTTCATCAGTTTATTAAACACTAAAGTAATTAAGTTTGCAAAAGGTGAATACAGGTCTATTTAATTGACAAAACTTTTGACTTAGCTCTTTTTCTGCTAAATTTATTTATTTAGAGTAATGGATTTGACCAGCTTTCAATTTGAAACAATCCATTTAAAGTTTAAGAGATTTTGATATCAAAAACAGGAATTAAGCTTTTAAAGGTATAGAGACTTGTCAAAGTGCAAAGTCATACTGGCTGGTATAATATGATACTGGTGGAAAAATTGACCACCTACGGATTTAGAAATTAAAGGGTTAAATAAAATTTATTTTGCATTGTAGCTTTTATTCTATTTGCAAGGTGTAACACTTTATATCAATAACAATACCCGAAACAAATAATGAATAGTCATCTTTAGTATATTTATAGCAACTTACAGTTAACAACGACAGCCAATGTTTCTTCTGTACCAAAATTATGACTGGGATAATGAGTTGATGTTGCTGTAGCCCTACATGTGTAGTTACCATGGTCTGTTCTATCTATATCATCAAATGACAAAGTAGTGCCACTAGACTGTTGTCCCATCCAACTTACTGCTGGTGTTGGATTTCCGGTGGCATTACATGTAACAGACAGCGTTTCACCTTCATTTGTCGTTATGGTAGTTACTTGTTTCCCATTTGCCATAATTTGTACGTTTGGAGAATCTGTAAAATTTGTGTAAATATATTCATACCTGAGGACATTGTTTTATTTCATCCGGCAATAGCTTAGTTTCTTTTCTATTTATTTCAGTTCTTCTTTAAACAACCTGGATCTAAATACATGGGTTTTAAAGCATCGTAAAAGACAATGACTTCAACGCGTCTTTGCTAACAAGGAGAGTCTGCGTAAGGATCAAGCTTTAAGTCAATTGCAGGATTGACATTGAAACATTCTGAATTCGTGTTTAAGTATATTAGAGTGATCGTTTCCGTGCTTTTAATGCCAAATATATTCATTTTTCTTACATTCAACTTGTAAAAGCACTTGTTTGGACTTGATCTGAAGACCTTTCTTCTGCGTAAATGAATTCTTCAACTGACATTTTACTGGACTTCTATCAACTTGAAACGTTAGTTAAGGTAACTTTAGTTTTCTTGTATCAGCACTATCAGGTGTTCCATATTGTGTGGCCCACGTTGCTGTAGCTGTAGGATTACCATAACCAGATGAGAAACAATAAATACTCTTTCCTGTATGACCTTCTAGAAATGGAAAACTGCTTGTTGATATAACAGGTGACGATGGTGGCCCTATGAATAAAACAATAATAATTAATAATAAAATATGATAATTTTCATAAGATGAAAATAAATCTTGTATTTATAGAAAAAAACTTGAATTTTCGGTTTATTATATACTTTTTTCCTTTTTAACCTTATCAATAAGGAATAATTCCCTTTTAAATTTTGTTTATTAGCTGAATATAGAAGAAAGTAGTCCGGCAAGACACCAGATACCAAAAATATCAGTGAAAAATAAATTTTTACAGTGAAAATACGGAAAATAAAAATACGCATTTTATTTCATCAATATTTCTCAAGATATCATTTATAAGTATATAATAAAATGGTTTATTAGTTTTTCCATATCAACTCCAAATTATGTCGTAAACACTCGACATGTCCCTTATCCGTCATTAATTGTGTTTCCGCTGCAGTATTTAAAACCGAAGCATTCATGGAAAAGATATCTATTTAAATCTAAAATAAAATAGTATCCACAAAATCACAAGTATATCGTCTAAAAATTCTTAATATCTTTAGACCACAAAAGCAGTATCTTAAAAGACAATTTCTTTTTGTATTATTTTCTACAACAGCAAAAATGTTATCATTTCAATGAATGATGATTTTGTATATATATATATATTATTTTCAAATAATAACTTAACCAGACATATCATTTTTTTATTTTACGCAAACCAAAAGTAAAACTGATATATTTATTTTCTTTCATTCTACTTACAATACACCGTTATCTTTTCTTGAGCCTTCACTAAATTAATTTGACCAGGTATTGTAGTTTCACAGTAAACTGTTTTGTTGTTATCAGTTCTGTTTGCTGTAAATGTTACAATACTTGTAACAGATTTAAAATCATTCTCATGACTATTTGTTGTATTCTTTACATCAGTCAGTGTTTGAATACCCAGCTTCCATGTTACTATAGCAACAGGTCGTGTTTGAGAGGAAGTACACTGATATTTTATTTGATCTCCTTCTAACTTTTCTGTTGTTAGATCTGTGATTGTAGGAGTGGTAGATAATACTGGAAAATTAACAATTATACTGTCTGTAAAAAAGAGTAAAAACTTGTATGTCCCATCCAGTTAACCTACTAGAAATTCTTTTCTATACTTTTAAAGGTAAAATATATAATTGTGGAGCGTTATAATATCTTTTGTTCCATTAGCTTTCATCGCTATTTATTTTTCTATTGTTTTTTTCTCTGCCAATTTTAACACAATTGTCTTGTCATATCATGGCGGTTGATTGACTCTAGTGGGCTTTCCTGAGTAGCTAACATTAATTATCAATTTCTCCTGCAAGTCGCCACTTACTATTTCTATATCAGCGGTGTTAGACTTATGACCATTAGGAGCAATAATAATATGTTATAAAAGATATAAATATACATATACAAACATTATTATTTTGAAGTTCATGCACATTTTTTATTATTGTTGATAATAGGCAATATTTGGCTGCGATATGAAGAGAGCATTATTTTAGTAAAATCCTTGATATGTAAAAACAAACATTGTTCGCAGAAAAAGAATTTATAAAGCATTTCTTAAAGTTTGAAACTTAAATTGAGACACATCAGCAATACAAGTAAGTAAAGAAAATTATAACCTTTTACAGAAAGAGTGATTCTGTTTGAAAACACATCTTGATTTCCTGACTGTGAAGTTTTACAATAAACTTGTTTTTTATGGTCGGAGATAACTGGGGTAAACGTTAATGTAGACAGTGTAACATTCTCTCTTTTCTTTTCATCGTCTCCTATATACCAGATTATAGTGGCTGTAGGTCTGCTTTCACTTGCTGTACATGTCAATGTTTTAGATACTCCATTTGTTACTTCTTGCGTTCCTGATGATATTGTGTTGCCATCCTTAAGTGTTACATTAGCTACCTTTACTGAAATGTGTAAAATATTTCATTATAGTTAGGTCCAACAAGATTATTTTTCTATTTAAACAGTATTATCAAGGTGAGTGTAATCAAAACACATATAAATTCTTTCTCGTTCTGTGTAATGCAATTTTTGTCGAAAAAAGGAGTATTACAAAAAATATCAGTATCTATGCAATTACAACTAAAAATTATTTTTATTTAAAACATAAGTTAGTATAATTTACCCAAGTAAACTTATTCATGTACAAATGATGAAGAATTTGAGTCAGGGGTTCGTTATTCCATATCTTCCTATAGTACAGTCACCTTTTCTTCTCCTTCAAAAAGTTCAGGAAGTCTCTAGTACTTTTTAATAAATATCAAGGCACGACCACATAGATTTTTATTGTTCTGCATGAAACTTAAATTTGTTCTACAGTAAGAAGCCAGAACTTTTAAAAAAAATTACAAGTTATCATGGAGATTACAGATATACTGGCATGCGAGCAGTTCCCGTACAGAAGCAGTACCCGTATTTTTCATTTAAACTCTTGATTTTTACTTGCCTTCTTCAAAAATTCATTTCAAATCAAGCAGATACATAAACGAGACAAAATCTAATTGTCAGTTCGGCAGTACGTATATAAAGTCTCATTTTAACTCACTTTCACCTGTGCGTTGTCAAAACGTGACCTTGTTTTCTCTGGGGGATTCCGTCCTTGCGCGCATGCGCAAAAATACTTACACGTGAGGCTTGTTAAAGGGTTTTCCACTAATACCACCTGTTTACAAATAAGTAGGCAATGAGATGAAAAATTGTTTAATTATCAGAATGTTGACCAATATTACTATAAATAATAATTTTATGGCTTTGATGCGTAAAATATCATGCATACAAGCATGTTACTGCATATGAATGCGTTGGGGTAACGGTACCGGGTAATAGATACCCGCGTTTAGTCTACGCTCTATTTCCTGAATTACATCTATTTATCTCTTAGATAATGGTCTGTTCAACAATTGTAAATGAAAAATAGGTCCGATATAATAAAATTGTATAATTATAATGGGTTAGATTTTATGTACGGGAACTACTTCTCTTCATACAAAATAATGGATAATTTCGGTACCCCATATGAGGCCTCATAAGTAAGGGTTATTCTATGTTTAGAACATGATGGAATTTCCATGATTTGTGTGACGAGCCGAATATTGATGTGTAACATTCAAATATTGGTGAGTGAGCGTAATAAAAAATAATGATTAAGTAACTGTGATTTTTGTACGGGAACTGCTCGCATGCCAGTATAGGTGTTTTTCCTGTCAGCACTTTACTGATTTGCCATTTGGTAATTCAATTGAGTAGCGCAAATATAAATATTTTGTTTAAGCTCAGCTATACAAAAACAGTTTGATTTTCATAGTGTACATTGCAAACCTTACAACAAATTTGTTTCTAAAGTATAATGAACTTTACGCAAAAATAAAAATAAAAAAGTGTTGATAGTTACTCATTGTTTAGTGTATATTTATCATTCTTTTAAATTGGGATGAAAAGAAATTTTTAGTATTAGAAATACCTTTCACATAAAGTGACACTATGTTTGAAGACACAGCTTGGCTTTCAGATTGTATGTTGAATGCTTTACAGTAAACTTGATTCTGATTATCCGTATATTCTGGCGTGAATGTAAAGCTAGAAGTATTGGTTGTTTCTCTTTTCTGTTCCTGACCTCCAAAATACCAGATGATAGTTGCCGTTGGTCTGCTGACACTTGATGTACATGTCAATGTATGAGGTTCCCCATTGGTAACTTCTAATGAATTTGATGGAACTGAATTTCCATCTTTTAATGTCACTGTTAAAACTCGTACTGAAGCAAAACGTAACATATTTATAATCACTTCGTATTTCATCTATGTGTATGCTTTGTAGAATAAAAGTAAAATTAGAATTTTACAGAGTTAGTGTATAAATGTAATAAGGTTATGTTATCAATAAAATGAAATAGTAATGAAATTGAGTTAAACATCGAAAAACGTTTTCACTCCATCTGAATCAAGTTTAGCTGCGATAAGACATTATGTGTGGATGTTGTTTAGAGTGACATGTCTGCCAGTTAATAAATGAAAAATGTATTTAACGTTGTGAGCAAATCGATAACAAACAGGATTGTCTCTTTATCCAAAAGGACAACAACAACACTTAATACAAATTTGACATAGACAATGGATTTGGCTAAATAAAAATGAAAGCATCTTGTTCAACATACATATATTACTTTGCATTTTCATAACTTTTATGAGACATTCAAAACCTATGTAATCGGTTCAGATTTGGCCATATTATCCCAAAAGAGAAAACAATTTAAACATTTGTGGTTATGCTTTGGTTAGGTTTATTTTTCTTTTTTGACAAATTAGAAGAAAAGACAACAATCTGAGTTTAATATTTTTCCCAACGAAACATTCTTCGTTTGCAAAATCATCTTCGTTTGAGAACGAACTAAAAGGTAAGTATGAATTATTGAATCTAAGATTTTTTTTGCAACACAAACGATGCAACGTTTTTCTTTCAAGCTTTCAGAAAATTAATTCGAACATTATAGCGAAAATCACAGGAAACATACTAAATGATACACTACAGCGAAATATATCAAATGAAAAATTAGAAGAATTATGTGGAGTAAATATGTATTTTTTATTTGTACCATCATAAACCTATAAGGAACAATGGTCCCAAAAACGTTGATACAAATTACTCAAAAGACAGACACGTTTAAATTTATATACAATACATTCTTTTAATTTAAAATTTGTATTTCTTCGTTATAAAAACCGCCATCTGACCATTAAGTGTTGTTCATGTAAAAAGGCAATTTTACTGAATGTTACAAATTAATTCATTCAATTGTTAGCAAAAGAGTGTCAGAAAAGTACCTGCAAATCTAACATTAACAGACGCAGGTGTAAAAAAATGATCTTCTCTCCCAGTAACTGATATGGCACCACACTGGAACTTCACAGTGGTATCTGTATTATCAGTAAACGCTGTGAATCTTGACAGAGTTAATGTAGATGTATATATTTTCTCAGAATCAGTACAATCTCCATTTTTCCCTGTTACAAATGCTGTTGTGGGCCATATTTGACGTGATTCACCTGTCTGTAAATACAATATCACTCACTGAAAGTATACTTCTATCTCACTGTTTTGTGTTACTGGACACTTATTTGTACATAAATGCCACAAACTGAAAGGGAGTACAATAATTTTCTCCTTTGAACCAAGTAAAGACATCACTTTGATTGGAATAGTTTAGGAAGCCATGTAATTTATATTGTATCTAAACATTATATATTACCTTACTATAATACCATGTGAAGTTGGGTGAAGGATAGGCGTATCCTGTGTTACATTTAAATGTCACTGAATTTTGAACGAGGTCTTGGTCCTGGCTAGGTGGATCATCATACCAGATTGATGGTGTGATAGCTGGAATGTAATGAGTAAATAATAGTTAAGAATATCATATAGTAAGTTTTGCTTGGTCTCATATTGCATGATATTATACAGTAAATTATGCCTCGTCTTATGTTAACCTGCTACCCCCTCCCCCGTGAAATATTGGAGACAATTGTACAATCCAAATAACTGTCCTACGTTTGAAGAGTAAAATGATGAAAGCCATGTTAATCCTTCTCCCGTTATGCTGCATTCTTGGCTATAGTTGGTGTAAACCATTGCAGTAAACAACTGGACAACGACTTATGTCCTTGCATCCCTTCTAGTGGGAACCGGGAAATTCAAATAACTCAACAAACTGAATATCAATTCAATCAATCACTATCATTTTTCATGCACGCATTACTACAATATTTAATGGATGCAAACAGTATTTAAGATTTTTCGTGATTATATAATAATCATACCTACACATTTCGAAATACATTTAGCATAATTATATGTAAAAAAAATCTGCAAACAAAGTGATCCCTCGGAAGCATTAATCACAACAAAATTACAAGAAAATTACAGACTCGGTTTGATTGAGTCTGTACATGAGGGATAATGAATACGTGCAACATCCGTCACGCGCCCAAGCACCGGCTTGAGCGGTACTCAATTCTCAACACTTAATAGTGCGGGCATCAATGACAAGTCAATTAAGAATATGTTATTAACTTATTTATCATGTTCTTCTAATCAATGAATGAACAAATGTTTCTTTTCATCATCTGTAAATAAGCATAGAAACCTATTTGAAATAGAAGTACCTTTTACAAAATTCTAATCACGTATTTTCCTTAATAGATGTATATATATTACATACTGTATACAGTAAGATGCATGTATTTCCTCTGGTTATAAAAGGCGCATGTCCAATATTTCTGGTCTTCCGATCTATTGAGATTGGTGACTGTAATAGTGACACCACTGCTACTAGTTCTGAATGTATGTCTTGGTATACTTCCATAACACTTTGATGAATGACAAGTTGTTATAAATGAAGAAGTAATACGGTCTGAAGGAGGTGTGGAATCTGTCTTATAGACCCTAACAATGTCGTTAAACTGCGACACCTCACATACTATCTGTATATCTCCTCCTTTTACGGGTATCTTGTTGTCTTTGATATCAATTTGCTGCACAGTACCTTCGTATAGATAAAGATATTATAACATGTTTTATTGAAAGGGATTGTTTGCAAATCTCAAATCATACGAGTATACTTGTGTATTTGTTTGTTTTAACAACTTATATTCTGTATGATAATCAAATGAAAGACGACAACAAAGATAAATTTCAGCCATACGATAGGTTCTTACTAGTTTAACAAATCCCTGAAGACACTAATGTTGTTCGTTATCACAAAGTTTGTCAGTTCTTTAGTCCCAGAAAAGCATGTAGTTGTATTTAATAAAAATGAAAACATAATATTTACCTACATAATCATCATTAATAAATAAACAACAAGTAATACATATAAAATAATATAAATTCATTTTAAAATGAATAAATAAATTTTACAACAAGATTTTGTGTTGCTAGTTAGGTTACAATATATAAAATTGTAGTTACAGATATACTATTTTAGTTATATAATTTGAATGTGTAACACATCATTGCCACTATGAGAAATAAAGTCAAATTAAAGTTGGTTCCATTATGATTTTTAAACATCTGTTATTATGTATTCCAAACATTTAGCGGTCTTACGCCAAAATGAATGTGATTTCAATACTGGGACATTTGCATTTATTAAATCTATTTGCATTATTGTAATAAAGTTCATTATCTGCACGAGTAGATTAGAGATTATTTCTGTTCAATGAAAGACCGAATGAAATATTCAATTTTAGTTGTAAGAAAGTATTCATTACTAAATAGAGAAGTCAAATTATGAGGAAAATAAGTCTTACTAGAGAAAACTATTGTTATCGGTCCAAATAGCAGAATAGCCTTGAATGTAAGTTTAAATATATCCATATCCATATTTATTCTTTTTTACTTAACTCCTTTGAACACCTTCTTCTTTATTTAATACTTTATTTATTTGTAACTATCAAGGAAGATAAAAGATGAATGCAAATAGACGTTTCCTCTACTTATACTTTATAATGCAACAGCGGATAAGTAGATAAAAATGAAATTAAAAGTGGTTTAACCGACTCTTAATAAAAAGTTACAAATCTATTTTTAAAAAAATCTTTATCAATATTATATCAAAACTTAAAACGAAACAGATATTTAAGGTTTATAGAAAGAACCGTTCCATGTTTAGGATCTCTTCCACTTTTGAAAATTTGAGCCGTGTCACGACAAAACCAACATGGTGCGTTTGCGACCAGCATGGATCCAGACCAGCCTGCGCATCCGCGCAGTCTGATCAGGATCCATGCTGTTCGCTTTCGGTTTCTCTTCTTGTTATATAGTTGGTAAGCGAACAGCATGGATTCTGAATCAGACTGCGCGGATGCGCAAGCTTGTCTGGATCCATGCTGGTCGCAAACCCATTATGTTGGTTTTGTCGTGACTCGGCTCATTTGTCTTTTATTGTCAATACTATACTAACTGTATTACTTATTCGATTATGATAATACAACCGTTTGTTCTGTTTATAATAACTTTTACATTTAAAATGTATAATTTTATATTGTAACATTATAAATTTCTATCACAAATGTTTCTAAATCAATTGCAAATCATACCATTTATCGTTTACGTGTGGAATATATACAGGTTTAGGATATAGAATGAGTGTCGTTATTAAATTTATTCAACCAGTTGAATAAGATTATATAATACGAGCCTCCGGTGAGCATATTATTATTTTAGTCAACGATTAGTAGAACAACACAAAAGTGCTTAGAAAGTTCTATATTCAATTTTATTTCATTTTTTTGCCAGTTTTACAAATACGTGTATCTTCAAAACAAGTAAACTTTGTTGCATGGAAGATGTACATAAGCATTGATGACCAACATAAAAAGTTGCGTTTGACGAAATGTCCAAATATTGCTGTATCTGCTTTATGACAGTGCTCCATGTCATAAGCGCCAGTTTTAGATGTTAAAGTGACTCTCCTGCAGTTGTTATTTTTCACTTGACACAGATATAAACACCCACCCTTATTAGGTACAGTAGGACAGCTTGTAGAGGTATAACTTACTATATAAATTTCACTTTTAAACTGGATAACCAAGATATGTTCTTCATTTTTGTTTCTTTTCATAGACATAATTTTATATATATTTATAACTGCAAATACTTTACTAAGATGTTTTATGCGTCGAACAAGAAATGTACTAATCATCTAATTCCATATAAATTTGCGAGTATTTGGTAAAATTTAATTTTGATGACATTTTATTTTTAAAAAAAAAACTACAATGTGTGGGATAGTAGCTTTAATGGGCAAAAAATAATGTCTTGAGTCATCCTACTTATTTTCCTGATTAAACTCCATCTTTAAAAACAGAAATTAACTCTTAAGTGCCGTGTATAAGTGTCTAAACTTGTATCAAGGGCAGACAACAATGGCGCTTTTAAGCAATATATTTAGAAATGCAGTTAAGTGGTGAGAAAATTTTGAGAGGTTGAAATGAATTAATTTGAAGATTTGTTTGCTGTATTCAATTGATTAATCAAAAACAACAAGTTAAATGTTGATGCGGCACATCAAAGACGCCCCCAAATGGTGTGAACAGTCAATCAGCATTGAAAATCATTCTCTATTGCAGTTGAATATCCAAAGCACAAATCAATTTTAAAAAAAGTAGACAAAGTAGAACCTAATGCAGAAATTCACAAAATAATGCCAGGTTTGAAATGCTTAAATGTTTGTCTGTTGCGACAAAGACTGAAACGCCTGGTCGAATCAAAATAAATTGGATAACAAATAAAATTGAAATGATTGGTATACTTAAAATAAATTCAAAACAATATGTGCCGAGAATATACCCATTTGAATATTGGTACGAATTTCATAATGTTCAAATATTTTAAGGACAAACTGTTCTGCAGTGATCTCCCCTTACAGGCCGTAGCACTACCGGTTTGTTGTACTTTCTTAACGGTTGCGTGAGAACCGCCTCTCTAATAGTGGGCTTGGTTTAGGCTTTGTAACTTGTAATTTAATGATTCGACAAGTGATTTTGATCAAAGTTGTCCTGATTCCCTTCTGCTCCGTCAACGAAGACTAAATGCTAGCATATGGAGTATAATATCAAATTTATTATGACAATTTAAGGCGTAGCCGAACTTCAACAGAGGCGAAACAAATGAAGTAAGTGACACTGCCTCAGTTGTCACCTATATCTCAACGGTAAAGTTTTAGAACGATCGACTATAGACTGGCTCATTTGCACGTTATTTATTATGTAAATAAAATTAGATAATGATAAAAAGAATATGATATTCAAACATGGCACTATCACTTCAATTAAACGTTTATTCTGATCCCTTAAAGCTCTGTGACATGTTGTACATCAGAAAAACTATTTTATTAGAAAATTTAAAAACAGTGTTATTTTGATAAAACAAAAAAAAATACACAAAAATCAAGTCTAGAATTTTCCCCATTGCTGAATGTACAAATGCATATCTACTAGACGCCGCTTGCAAGCGGCGTCTAATAAGCCTTTTGAAACACCCTTGTGAAAAGAGCTATTCAATCCTTATTCCAGTTTGATGGAAAGCATTCAGTTTTGCAGAATTGTGTATAGTCATCACATGAAACTTATACGTGCTACTCCAGAAGACTGTTGACATATTGTTTTTGGAGTTGAGAAGAGGGGAAAATAAGCTCACAATCTCTAAATTTGTATTAAACGTCACCACGAGACCACTGCGCCTGCTATGTGATGTTATTTATACATGTAATCTATATTTGATATAATATTGTCCCAGAAAAAAACGCTCCTATACAAGTGATGTCTGTATTTTCCCGCCCTTTAAAAGCATACATACATAAATGTCAATGCATATGTACCACTTAAATAAAACAATGATATATCAAGTCAAACTAAAATAAATAATTACATATTTACTATATTAAAATTCAGAAATTGAAAAAAAACTTGATTGGTAAATGATATTAAAACAACAAACCTAAATATTGCAGTCATAAGTTTGGCTTATTTAAAAGGGAACAGAGGAAAACGTACATTACACAGTGGTCAAACGAGTTTGCGTTGTTTTAAAAAAAACTTTTTTTTTGGAACACTGAAAATCTCAATATCCAATATTCCATTCTTACAGATAAGGTGTGTTGTCGATCATGGTCATGATGGTTACAAACTTCAAAAATGATATTAATGATATTTTTATCCAAGAAAAATAATGTTTTTCTAGACAGAACAAAATTGAAGCCTCTTATGTAAATTTGATGTAACTGCTTTTGTCCAACAAGTCATATTATGGATATGATAAATGATAACGGGATAGTTAAAGACACTCTCTTGAGATATCTTGACATTGTAAAGTAGTTGTTTTTTTATAAAATATATTGCATTGCAATGTCCTCTATAGGTCTTGCAGACACTCTATATTTCGGCCGTTTATCTGTGACAATTTACAGAAATGTATATTTGACTCAAAACACAAACATTTATTACCCTTTGTGTTAACAGTTTATTTCATAAATCAATTACTTAACTTATCTTCTCCAGTACAATACCTTAAGGAAAACTCCAGGAACTTTGTAACTGTCACAAAAAAGACATGACATGTTTCCCGAAAAACATTTCCTTCCAAATCATTATCTGTTATGAATTATCTGTAAACTGTTGATCTTTCGCAAATGATTGCACATTTGTGGTTATAACTGTCACAAAAAAGTTGCAAAATATTTTCGATGATGTACATGGTTTATCAATGCATCAATTATGAATATATATTAAGATCAATGTTCATATTTAAACTTAAGAGCTAACATTTGCTCAAATTAAGATCGGTGCTGCTTTCGTTCTTCTTGTTCATTTTTTCTCAGTTTTGTTTTACGTTCACAAGTATTGAAAATTTTAAGTTAAATATCATAAGTAAAATGTCTTTCAGCTGAACGTCGTCTTCAATTATTTAATACTACACTCCTAATACGTCATATGTTTGTCTATCGTCTTTAAGTTCTGTCTTCAGTGACGTATATTGAGACTCTCCGGGTTCATCTGGGTCTGTTCCCTGTTGGTCGTCACCATCATTTGTTGAGAACACCATATTTGAAGATAAAGGCACATTGTTTCTGTAGTAAAAATACAATAATATATCAACTTATTTATATATGCATACATAACGTCTTCAAACTCAAGTTTGTTTCAAATGTCAAATACAGTTTTCATTCCTTTGTATGTAATTAGCAGAATATTTTGGTTGAATTTCAATGAAATTTAATTAAAAAATAAAACAATGTAATTTAAAACTATACTCTTACATTTGAGCTTGATATATGAACTATATTTTAAATACTCTTACTATTTCAAAACTATCAATTTAATCATAAAAAAGTTAACATATATCTGACAAAATAACTTGATTTTAAAAATAAAACTTTATCTTGTAAATTGTTATAACAGTAAAATGATGTAGTTTTGAAAGTCTTGTTTAAACACACGTGGGTATTGCATGTTAACTGGAAAAATATTACAGAACAAAATAATATACTCTTATGTTTATTATGGTTTAACCATTCAGCAATTATGTAGCGTTTGTGCCATTCACTTAGGAAATATACAAAACTTATTTCTTCAACAATTATAAAATGGTGATATGTAGTGGAAACACAAACAAAGAAACATAAATAATGAAATTGATGAAATAATGACTTACTTAGTCAGCTTAGTGGGGTGTCCAGAGTTATTTCCCGCTAAAACAAAAATGTTCAGAATGAAAATTATATTTAACATAAAATATACTACACATTTTCGACTAACTAAAAGGCAAAATGTACATTTTAATAAAACTACTTTTACCAAACATAGCTGAAAAGTAATCGTTAAAAAAAATAAGAAAAGAACTCACCTGTGTTTTCACCTTTTCGTTTCAGTAATATTGTAACATAACCAGCATATGCCACGACTACCACGATGATTATTCCAAGAACAATGCCTACAATCACTGCTTTTATGTCATTATTACAGGCGCCGTTGTTGCAATCTTGTATCTTTGCTTTTCCTAAGGTTAAGGAAAAGAAGTTAGAAAATCAAAGCGATTCATTTCAGCGTTCGTTTATATTTTCATTTTTAGTTTTAAGTTACAAACCCTTTGAAAGTTTTTTTATGTTTCTCGTGTAAGCTCTCTAGGTAATATACATAAACAATATCAATACATTATAAAATGAATTGCGTCTATGGGACACGGAGTCCTCGCATTCTACTGTATTGTCAATCTGCGGACGCACTGTGTGACAAAGGGACGGACGGACAAATGCAAGTCTTTTCCCCCATCCCAGTGAATGGGGGAATAAAAAGGAACAACAGATGGTCGGACAGATACATAATTACATTAAGACATGGCAAGAACAGAATTTTGTCTCTACTCGATAATACTACCTGACCTTTTGTTTTGGCAAGTATAATTTCAGATTCTTCCGAGTTTCCCAGCATATTAGAAGCATACAACACAATCTCGTAGTATGTCCCGCTTGATAATCCGGTAGCAATGTAGGTCATTTCATATTCCCCTGTATCAGATACTGACACATTATCCCATTCATCATCTGATACCTTTTTATACTTTAATGTAAAAGTCTGTTTGTGGCCATTGTCATTGCCAGGATTCCATGTCACGGTAAATGAACTTTCTGTACTCAATTGTTTTGCAAGAATAAAATTTCTAGGTACATCTGGTTTATCTGAAATCATATGATAAACATTAATTAATAGTGTAATATTCTAAAGAAAACAACACTTTAACACTTATGTTATAACATTTGTAAGACATATATGAAGTTATTAATTGACTTGGAGGAGAGTCATATTGATTTATAAAAATCTGGAAGAAGGGTGATCCCTCGGAAGCAATTACCACAACAAATTTACATGAAAATTGCAGACTCTGTTTGTTTGCCTCTAGCACCGGCTTGAGCGGTACCCAATTTTGAACACTTAAAAAAGTGTTGAAATCAATGATCCCGAAGGACCAGAAAAATATAAGAACGCTGGAGTTCGAGGCAACTTTTATGGCTGCCACACGGTATCTCATTTGTCATATAATTGTTCACCGTGCAGTTACGTTCTAATATATGTACAGATTAATAAAATTGAAGTTCAGATAAATTATTTATCTTATTCAAAAAACCTACATGTCTAATGTATGTAATAAATTACTTTTTTAGTCTATAAAGATAAAAAAAATAATCATGCCTTATCTTTAGCGACTAACATGCCAAATGAAAATATTCAATTTAGTTTGGACTATTATCATGAAACAGATTATTCAGCTGCATTTGTAAATGAAAATAAAAATACTGGTTTAACACAACATTAGCTTTTAACAAAAGAACAGCCCTGAACTGAAGCTGTTTAATGTAACGATCAATTTAAAGACTCTTTAAACTCGCACGATAATCAAATTTAGATATTCTTACTTTCATAGATGTGGTCAATCATCCATGATTTGTAAGATCCAATCCCGTTATCAATGACCAAGGTGTAGTTAACAAAATCCGATTCTTCGACATTTTTTATTTCAAGCTGAGCAAAATACCCATCTAGCTCAACTTCCTGTCCATAAAATATATCTTTTACATGTCCTTTCTGGAGCGTAACTGTATGTTTGCTAGAGTTTATTATAACAGATCCATTTTGAAAGAACCGTACAGTTTGAGGACGAGGATTACAGTAAAATGGAACTGTTATATTAGTTGATAGTCCAACCTGCCCGACAAATTTTCTCTCAGTTGTCTGTAGAAGTACTTTAGGTGATACTGTAATACATGTATGTCATTTATATGACTTGTTAGTAATATATTTTCTCGTATGGATGTATGTTTAATTATTATCTCTATCCACAGTATCAATATAAATACTTGTTTTTAGATTTTCTGTAATTTAAATCTTGATAAAAAAAATCAGAAAATATGTGTATTTTTATCAGAATACAATCGGTAATAACTATGTTACCAATAGAATAATATAAGTTTCCATTGAGATCTATTAATAACAAATTTATAATAAATATCAATTTAAATAAGTGGAGCAAATGATATGATAGACAATGACAACTAATCGATAATACTACTAAACAATGAAATAATCGATGTAACAAATGAAATTTATCAATAACAGAATCAGAAATTCAACATTATTTATAAAATTTGATACATTATATTGTTCTATGAATTATTCACAGTAATAATCTATCAGTTTTTATCTTTTTAAATGAGAAATAAGCGGGGAATCTATAATGAAATATGACAACTTACCCTTAATATCTACAGTATTGTTCCCACTTTGATCAAGCTGCTGGTTCCTATCTCGAATACCGTTGTTAGCTTTACATACATATGTACCACTGTCTTGAAGTTGTACATTTTCTATTTTTATAACATCACTGTTTGTTATATGTGTGTTAGGAATACGAACGGATCCCCATTTTTGTATAAACGAGGTAAAATGATATTCTGCAGGTCGCCCTTCGAGTTTACATTTAATTGTGAATGGGTGGTTTTCAGTAGGAGTTGAGCTACTGACAGTGACATCTGGTGCATCTGTAATAAAATATTGAAACCTATCATCGTACACAAAGACTGTCAAACCAACAGCATATTCTTAATTTATTGTTAGTCTTAATAATTTCACACGACAGAAGTTCCTTGATAATTCTTTTAAAGAAGTCATATGCAAAATTTGCCTCATACAAAAGTACTGAAAACCAGCAAAGCTTTAAAGTCACAATATCTACAATGAGTACTGAAGTTTGTCCTGACTTAAAAAATTGATTATGGCTTGCAACGTAACTATAAACTTTAAGATTGAAATTCAAATCTCATAAAGTAGATATTGCGCGTTGGTTCAGTGCTCTTCGATTAAAATTATGATTTTTACTTCTAAACATACGATTTTGTATCAAAGTAAAGATATAATTGGGGAAAAAAGTAAAACTTTGACCAAACCTATATTATTCTCAATAAACCTGAAGGTTAAAAAACGTTCGCTAAAGATGAATCCAGAATTACTAAATTTAAAAAAGACAAAAATGGATCGTCAGCATAAATATATGCATAACAACTTACAGTTAACAACGATAGCCAATATTTCTTCTGTACCAAAGTTATGACTGGGATAATGAGATGATGTTGCTGTAGCCCTACAAGTGTAGTTACCATGGTCTGCTCTATCTATATCATCAAATGACAAAGTAGGACTACTAGACTGTTGTCCCACCCAAATTACTGCTGGTGTTGGATTTCCAGTGGCATTACATGTAACAGACAGCGTTTTACCTTCATTTATCGTTATGGTAGTTAGTTGTTTCCCATAGGCCAAAACCTGTACTCTTGGAGAATCTGTAAAATTTGTGAAAATATATTCATTCTTGAGGGCATTATTTTAATTCATCCGAAAATAGTTTCATTTCTTTTCTATTTATTTCAGTACTTCTTACAACAACATAGATCTAAATACATGGGTTTTAAAGCATCGTAAGAGACAAAGACTTCAACGCGTCTTTGCTAACAACCGGAACCTTTACGGAGAGTCTACGTAGGTATCAAGCTTTAAGTAAACTGCCGGATTGACATTGTAACATTCTTGAATTCGGGTTTAAGTATATTTGAGTGATCGTTTCCGTGCTTTTAATACCAATTATATTTATTTTTCTTACATTCAACTTGTAATAGCACTTGTTTGGACTGAATCTGAAGACCTTTCCTTTGTGTAAATAAATTCTTTAGCTGACAGTTTACTGGACTTCTATCAACTTGATGTGTTAGTTTAGGTAACCTTAGTTTTCTTGTATCAGCACTATCAGGTGTTCCATATTGTGTGGTCCATGTTGCTGTAGCTGTAGGATTTCCATAATCAGACGAGGAACAATATATACTCTTTCCTGTCTGACCTTCTAGAAATGGAAAACTGCGTGTTGGTATAACAGGTGACACTGGTGGCCCTATGAATAAAATAATAATAATTAATGGTAAAATAATAAATAAAAATTGTAATTATACTTTTTATCAAAGTCAAACAAACACAAAAATAACAAAACAGCGATTCAGCAAACTTTTAGTAAAAATTCAATTGTTTATTAGTTATTCCATATTATCTCCAAACTCTGTCTTAAACACTGAACATGTACCGTATCCGTCATTAATTTCAGTTTCCGCTGCAGTATTCAGAACCTAAGCATTCATGGAAAAGATATCTTTTAAATTTAAAAGATAGTATCAACAAAACCATAAGTCTATTGTCTGTAAATTCTGAATATCTTTAAAACTACAAAGCAGTATTATTTTTATATTATTTTCTACAACAGCAATGATGCTCTGAATGATGATTTTGTGTACAAATAATAACACAACTGGACATATCATTTTGTTTTTATTTTACACACACAAAAGTAAAAAAGATAAACTAGTATTTTTTTTCATTCTACTTACAATACACAGTTATCTTTTCTTGAACCTTCACTAAATTTTGACCAGGTATTGCAGTTTCACAGTATATTGTTTTGTTGTTATCAGTTCTATTTGCTGTAAATGTTACTATACTTGTAACAGATTTAAGATCATTCTCATGACTATGTTCTGTATTCTGTACATCAGTCATTGCTAGAGTGTCTAACTTCCATGTTACTATAGCAACAGGTCGTGTTTGAGAGGAAGTGCATTGATATTTTATTTGATCTCCTTCTAACTTCTCTGTTGTCAGATCTGTGATTGTAGGAGAGGTAGCTAATACTGAAAAATTAACAACACCATCTTTTAAAAAGAATATAAACGAGTATGTCCCATCAAGCAAACCTACTAGAAATTCTATTCTATACTTTTAAATGTAAGCTTTATAGAAGAATAATAATAATATATATAATATAATATATAATATCGAGTGTCCCGTAAGGTTGCATGTTTGTTTGTTGTTTTTTTACAGTTTTTATTCCACCGAAGTGGGTTTTCCTGAGTGACAATTATTATCAATTTCCCCGCAAGTGACTTATTACTATTTCTTAATTAGAGGTATTAGACAAATAACCATTAGACTCAATAATAAAACGTTATAAAAAGATATTTATATTATTATTCATTTAATCAAAATCAATGTTTGGCTATGGTATGAAGCTAGAACATAATTTTAGTAAAGTCCTATGTTAAAAGAAAGATTGTTGCGGTATAAGAATTTATAAAGCATTTCTTACAGTTTGAAGCTTATAAAAAGTAAAATTAAATTATTACAGAGTTAATGTAGAAATATATATTAATAAAACGCAAAAGAAATCAAATTAAGTTAAACATCGAGAAACGATTTCACTCCATCTGAATTAATTCTAGCTGTTGTAAGACAATATTTGTGGATGTTGTTTTGAGTGACACGTCTTCCAGTAAATAAATGAAAAAGTCATCTAACATTGTGAGCAAATCGATTACAGACGTGATTGTTTCTTTATCCAAAAGGACAACAACAACACTTATTACAAATTTGACACAGACAATGGATTTGGCTAAATAAAAATGAAAAGCATCTTGTTCAACATACATATATTACTTTGCATTTTCATAACTTTTATGAGACATTCAAAACCTATGTAATCGGTTCAGATTTGGCCATATTATCCGAAAAAAAGAAAACAATTTAAACATTTGTGGTTATGCTTTGGTTAGGTTTATTTTTCTTTTTTGACGAATTAGAAAAAAAGACAACAATCTGAGTTTAATATTTTTCCTAACGAAACATTCTTCGTTTGCAAAATCAACTTCGTTTGAGAACGAACTAAAAGGTAAGTATGAATTATTGAATCTAAGATTTTTTGCAACACAAACTATGCTATGTTTTTCTTTGAAGCTTTCAGAAAATTAATTCGAACATTATAGCGAAAATCACAGGAAACATACTTAATGATACACTACAGCGAAATATATCAAATGAAAAAATAGAAGAATTATGTGGAGTAAATATGTATTTTTTATTTGTACCATCATAAACCTATAAGGAACAATGGTCCCAAAAACGTTGATACAAATTACTCAAAAGACAGACACGTTTAAATTTATATACAATACATTCTTTTAATTTAAAATTTGTATTTCTTCGTTATAAAAACCGCCATCTAACCATTAAGTGTTGGTCGTGTAAAAAGACAATTTTACTGAATGTTACAGTTTATTTTTTTCAATTGTTAGGAAAGTTCGTTAGAAAAGTACCTGCAAATCTAACATTAGCAGACGTTTGTGTAAAAAGTTGATCTTCTGTCCCAGTTTTTGATATGGCACCACACTGAAACTTCACACTGGTATCTGTATTGTCAGTAAACACTGTATATCTTGATAGAGTTAATGTAGATGTATATATTTTCTCAGAATCAGTACAACTACCATTTTTCTCGGTTACAGGTGCTGTTGTTGACCATTCTTGGCGAGATTCACTTGTCTGTAAATGCAACATAACACTTATTGAATATATATACATCTATCTCACTTTTTGACGTTACTTTGTACTCATTTGTTTATAAATGCCACAAACTTAAACGGAATTCAATAATCTTCGTCTTTGAAACAAGTAAAAACATAACATTAATTTAAATAGTTTTAGAAACAATGTAATTAATATTGTATCTTAAATATATATTACCTTATTATAATACCATGCGAATTTGGGTGAAGGATATGCGCATCGTGTGCTACATTTATAAGTCACTGCATTTTGAACGAGGTCTTGGTTCTGGCTTGGTGGATTATCATATTGTAGTGATGGTGTGATAGCTTGAATGGAATAGACAAAACATACATTAATTATGATATCACTCACATAGTAAATTATGCCTCGGTAATTATGTAAAGCTAATAGCCTGTCATGTAAAATATTTAGGAAAGCAAAATAAACACCCTGTGGTGGGAGAATTAGGTGGTGAAAGCCACGCAAACTCTTTTCCCATGCAATATGTTTTAGCTGTTTCTTTATCTATTGTTTGAGCAACGAGAGCACCGCATGCGGTTTAATGCTCATCTGGGCAACGACTATCAATAAGCAAATTTTATCTGACACAAGCATGGTATGTTTTTATCATATTTATCATATTACATTAACTGCTGTTGAAGTGCATACTTCATTATTATAGCTTATGAGTCACCCCAGATATCTCATAAATGCATATATAAAAAATTGAAAGACACGGAAATAAAATGAGCCGCGTCACGACAAAACCAACATAATGGTTTTGCGACCAGCATGGATCCAGACCAGCCTGCACATCCGTGCAGTCTGAACAGGATCCATGCTGTTCGCTTACAAACTCTATAACAAATAGAGAAACTGATAGCGAACAGCATGGATCCTGATCAGACTGCACGAACGTGCAGGCTGGTCTGGATCCATGCTGGTCGCAAAACCATTATGTTGGTTTTGTCATGACGCGGCTCAAATATAAAAACATGATACATAGAATGCCAAACAATTTAATATTATCAATTTTAAAGTTAAAAAGGGACATGACTCCTAGAAGTATTGATTTTAAAGTTAAAAAGGAATATTACTACAACTAGAGTTTTCCGCATAGGTGGCATATTTTGAATGGAAAAAAGTTTATTATTTCAAAAAATATATTTATTTACCAAAGTATAATGCCTGTGTTTGAATTAGTAGTATACTTACTGTATACAATAAGTTGCATGTGTTTCCTTTGGTTGTTGATGGCACAAGTC